>NC_056737.1:838758545-838829821 GCF_019279795.1 Protopterus annectens
AGAGAGAGAGGAGAGCGAGAGGAGAGCGAGAGAGAGGAGACCGAGAGGAGAGCGAGAGAGAGAGGAGACCGAGAGGAGAGCGAGAGAGAGAGGAGACCGAGAGGAGAGCGAGAGAGAGAGGAGAGGAGAGGGAGGAGACCGAGAGGAGAGCGAGAGGAGTCCTATCATTTAAACAGACTTCAAGAGCAAGAAAGAGAGGGAGGGGGAGGGGAAATCCTCCAACTTAAATGGACTTTGAACAAAGGTTGGTTGACCGTTCTATAACTAAAATGAACATAACCCAATAAAGGAAAACTCAAAACAATTATAATGAATCCCATCACAATGGACAGGGGGAATGACTTGTAGGTAAAAAGTGAGTGAAACAGCACTACTACAGCCAGAAAAAGGGCACTATTATTTTTTTTTAAATCTTATTAGGTTTAGATGTTTCCATTAATAACATACAAACACATCAAATACAAATTTAACATAGAAACATGGTATAAACCAACAAAAACTATATACAGATCTCATCTATATCCTAAAGAAATAAAACCCATACATCGTCAGTAGCATCATATCAAAATATGATCCAGTAAGAATTTCCAGAACTCCTTCTGTAGCGTCTGCTGCTTCACAGAATACCACAGATACTTGTGTGCATATAATTGCTTTCTGGCTACTTGGCTAAAACCTTCCCATGACAGTGCCATCCTATTTTTCCAATTTAACGTAATGTAATATTTTAACAACATAAATAAGGCAATTAGAACATGTATTTGATTTTTTCTAATTCCTGGAGGAGAAATATGTAGGAGAGTAAATTTCCATGATAAAGTTGTTTTCTCGTATCCCATCTTTTCTAACTTAACCCTTAAAGTACACCAGAGCTTATATGAGCATTTACAGCTCCAAAATATGTGCATGATATCTGCCACCTGTGTAGGGCAAAGTTGGCAATTCGTTGGTGTGTCGTGGTACAACTTGCTTAACACTTGAGGTGTATAATAGGCGTTATTTAGTATCATAAGTTGTGTATATCTTAGTTTTTGAAGGGGTATAAATTTGGAGAATTTTTGTATAGCTTGGGCAATTTTGTTGGTTGTAATCGCTGAGTCCTGTTTCGTCCAGTAGCTAGAATGTATACATTCTTTGTTGTATTTAATAGAGATAACTTTATAGACATTCAAGATCATTTTTTTTTTTGAGGTGAAACAAGTCCCATAGGGTTTTACATGTAGATATATCTGTCTGAATTATTAATACCATCCCAGAACTTACAACATAACTCTTAATTGTCTTAGTATGACTATATATTTGGACTGGAGATTTAATTTGTTCCTCATGGTAGCTACTGAAACATGCTTAAATGGAAGAAAGTCTACTATAGATTTATCCCTCAGCAGTGGATAAAGATCTAGGTTAATCATCCTATCATTTAACTTGATGTTAAGGTTAAGGTGAATGGGCTGAAGTGTCATATAAGCAGAATATAAATTCAAGGAATCAAATAGATTCTGAGTGATGATTTCGTCCTTTAGATCCCTATGTATTCTATATTTCTTCCTACTGTCCTTATCCAAAAAGGGGAGTGCTTTCGGGTTAAACTGAAGTGCTCTAATATAGTTGTAATATAGTTTCACCCAGTTCAGATACCACTTAGTGGAATCATTCTTATATTTTGCGATGGTGATTATTCTGCTACACTTGTTAATTTCATAGTATAGTCTGAGGTCGGGGAGGCCCATACCACCTTTTTCCTTCGGGTATACAAGTTTCTGGTAGCATATTCTGGTGGGTTTGGGGTACCATAAGAATTTCAAAAGCTCTTTTTGGGTGTGCTTAAAGAATTTATTTTGTATCAGGGTGTTATAGATGCATTGAATACGAATAATAATCTCGAGAGTACATTCATTTTTATGATGGCAATTTTGGTTAAGAAAGGAAGCTTAAGTTGTACCCATCTGTCCAGGTCTTTTTGTATAGTTGACCATAAGTTACTTATATTTTCCTGATAGTATTTATGTGGGTCATGATAAAACGAGATTCCCAGATAATGCAGTTGGTCTTTAATCTTGATCTTCTGTGGGATAAATATATTGGGGTACTGCGAGAAGGTATTTAAAGGGAAGATTATCGACTTGTCCATATTCATTTTATAGTTAGAGAACTTGGAGAATGTATCTATTGATTTTATAATTTTACAGAAATCTGAACTAGGAAGGGAGTAATATATGTTTAAATTGTCTGCATTGGCAGAAAGTGACATTTTTGTATTAAATAAAACCGGGATGCTGTAAAAAGTTTTCTGATTTATTAGTAAGAATAATGGTTCAATAAACAAATTAAATAAGAGAGTTGATATGGGACAACCCTGTCTTACCCTATTAATTTCTATTCTCGTTGAACTATATTTATTTATTTGTAATATGGTATAGGCCCTCATATGAAGGGTATTAATACACTGGATGAATTGTGCAGGAATGTTAAATTTTGGAAGAATAGCTGTTAAGAACTCCTTGTTAATTCGGTCAAATGCTTTAGAAGCATCAATAGCTAAAGTATATATGGGTATTTGTTTCATCGAAGATAATGATATCATTGCACCAAGAGTAAGTGTTTGGTCCACTGTTTGCCTACGATTAATAAACCCAGATTGTTCTGGCGATATAATATTTGTGATAACAGATCTAAGTCTAGTAGCTAAGATAGTCGCCATAATTTTCATATCTAAAGTAATAATAGAAATGGGCCTATAATTATGAGGGTTTGTCGTGTCAGAATTAGGTTTAGGAAGTAAAATAGTTCTAGAGGCATTTAAATGGAGATCGCTAATACCAAATTGTGTAATATACGTAAAAAGATGATACAGAATAGTAGAAATTTTTGGAATGAAACATTTACAAAATTCAGCTGATAAGCCATCTGGGCCCGGCGCTTTGTTACTCTTTAAACTATTAATTGCTGTAATAATTTCCGTTTGTGTAAAGTCAGCCTATCGAGTCTCCTGATGTTGTTCATTGATTTTGGGGAATGTTAATTGCTTAAGAAATAAATGCAATTCCTGGTCACCATAAGACGGAGGAAGGGGGTTATAAACATTTGTATAGATCTTCTCAAATACCTTGATTATGTCCTGTGTATTACTGTATTTTTCATCTTGGAAAGTTATCTCTGAAATAGTGGGGATAGGTTTATGGTGGTTAAGTACCCTTGCTAAAAATTTAAAAGGGAGTTGAGCCCATTGTGAGTAGTTAGCTAGGTTTTCAATTTCCTGAAACGATAGGTTCTCTGCCTGAAGTGATAAAAGGTTTCCTTGCAGTTGGGTTATATAATTTTCTAAATCCAAGGAGTAATTCTGTTGTAATTCTAGTTCAAGTTTAGCTATTTCTTTCATAATGTTATTTTCTTTGTTGAGAGTAATTTTCCTATGGAACGAAGATTAATTAACACCCCCCTGATCATTACTTTCGTAGTAGCCCATGTTATATCAATCGGCCGGTCATCCTGAGATATGGATTGAATACATTTATCAAGAAGTGTTTCAATTTCTTGCAGAATATCATCTAAGTAAATTAGGGTTTAAATGCCACCATAATGTTTTATTTTCCAGGATGTAATTAGATGCCCAATCTATAACTAATGTAATTCTGGAATGGTCCGAGAAAAACCTAGGTTCTGTATATAATGAGAAGACATAATTCAGAACAACCAACACTTGTAGCATTGAGAGAGAAAAGTAAACCCTTTATTGGGTATATGTGGAGAATGGCGGGTATGTGGGTCAAATAAGTTGAAGTCGCTTTTAATTTCAGAGATTGCCATTGAAGCTTGAATATTATATTTGGATTTAGTATTGGTTCTGTCTGCCTCTGGGTCTTGAATGGAGTTCCAATCTCCCCCTAAGATGTAATAGTGATTAGGGAAGGACCTTAGCAAATTATAGATATTCATCAGGAAGTTCTGTTGCAGAGTGCACGGAGCATAAATATTAACAACTAAAATTGGTTTATCTAAAAGATTAATTTTAGTTATGAAGTAGCACCATCTACCTTCTGGATCTGAATCTTGCTTATGACATCATACTGGAAGGAATTTTTGATGATGATAGCCACTCCTGCCTTATTAGTTTTATTTCCTGTGGCTATAATAGTTTTAATCCACTTTTTCCTCAGAATGGGGCTCCACTGTTCGTTTAATAAATGGGTTTCCTGTACCATAATAAAATCTAATTTGGCTTTAAAAACTAAGTGTAAGAAGAGTTTTCTTTTTTTTGTCTGCTTGGAGCCCGCCCCTTAACATTCCATGAAGCTAATGTCCACATGCGATCAGTAAGGAGTGTAATTGTTGCTTGTGTTTAATAATTGTCTGGGTAAATAGAGTTTGTACAAAAGGATGCCACAGATGAACCATTTTCTCTGGATATAGATGAGAAACTCTTCCTGTTGTAATCCTGTGCCTATCCACTAAATCTCCTAACCCGGAAGGGCGTGGGATACGCCTGCCTGTTTGATTAAAAGCTGATAAGTTGAAAAAATAAATTTTTCATTTTTGTTAACTTGGCCTCGCACCTTGAGATGTATCCCATCCCAAAAAACCTCTCTCTACAGAGCACAGAAAACTGAACTATCCTTACAAACCAACCCTGGTCCACAGATCATAGCAAAAAAAAAAAAAAAAGTTGTGAGATCTACATAATATCCAAACAAAGCTATGTAGGCAAATAATTAGAGAGGATCTGTCATAATTGCGATTTTTCTATACAACATTAAAGTTTAATAACACTATCTAAACATGAACTAATCAAGTTCAGGCCTATAAAAATGAGGCCCTCAAAAGGGAGTATTCCCCTTATAATAGAAATTGTAGATTGAACTTGAAGAAAGTTAGACTATAATACAGAATCCTCCACAACCTCTCAACAGGGTGATAATTTGCGTTACAAGATGAAAGTTATGATATTTTTGACACTGTGTTCCTTTAATCTCATGTCAGCATATACGCCGAAACCTAGAATCATATGTGATTAGTACTCATTCCCCCTCGTACAGCAGGGGTAGAATAACATTCTCAAGCCATACATGTATAAATGGAAGTCTTACGGACACTTCCTGTGTAGATCAATGTATACACTTTTTTTGGTCACACACTGTCATGCTGGTTTACAACTGCTCATATCCAATGAACTAGCAGAAAAAGAAAAACTTTTCATATATTAAGCATATGAATGAGACTTAAAGGTAAAAATTTCAAATCCATATCAGGTCAACCCGTGTTGGGCTGAGGGAGTAAAGTAACCTTTATAAATTCAGACTCTAGATATCACTAAAGAACTTTCGCAAAGCTAAATTAAACTGTTACCAACATGTTTTTCTAGGTATTAAGCAACAATATTAGGTTTTTATAAATACATTCCTTCCATCAATCATTTGTACGAATAAACGAGGAGAAAAAAAAAAAAGAACTTTTAATTGCCATCCAAAGAATAACAGTCCGAATTAAGCGGAGGGGCTTAGTTCGCATCCATAATCAGTCTCCTTTGCCAAAGCTACCTAATCTAAAAGTTCACTATCAGCGTTGCCTGAAGTTTCGTTTCTGCGCTGCTGTGCTGGAGATGCACTGTCCTTTAGAATTAAAATTTGCGTGGTCTAGCCGTGTTATCTGCAAACTCATATTGACAGAGCTCTTTACAGAGATCAGTTACTCACCGGAAATTCTTGAATCGTTCAACAAAGTGCAAATTAGATCATCCGTTTTACAAACTCCATGGATTAGCGACAAGTGATCTTTTTTCTTTTTCCTGGGTTAGCTCCTGTTCTACAAGTCGCTGCAGCTTTAATGAACCGTTGCTCCCTGGGAGATAAGGGTCATGGCGAACGTAAAAGTTCAGCTGAGGTTCTGGTCTATAGGGAATTGTAGTTTGGCAACACTACTCCGGACCATGAGGATGTTAGGCCTGGAAAGTTACTGAATCTGTCGGGCTAGGTACCTAAAAGTAAAATCGAGGATGAAGCTGAAGCTGGTAAGGGGAATCACCGTTATATTACGCTAGTAAGCGGAACTTGTAATATTTATAATGGCAAACTGAATTTTAGATCCATTTCTCTACTTATGCCTTATGTGGTTCATTCTCCGGATTTACCTTAAAGATTTTTATAAATGTTGATGCTGCTTCACTATTATTGTTAACCGAGTACTTAATTCCTTGTTGCGAGAATTGAAGTATGTTAGGGTATTTCATTTGGAATTTAATCTGCTTGCTGATCAAAAAGGCACAGAATGGGGCTAGTTTCTGTCCTCCTATCTTTATTTGAGGTGGCAGATCTTGTGATATAGATATCTTAGAGCCATTCCATTCAACAAATTTTTTGCTTTTAGCAGCTAAAAGTAGTTTGTTCACATGTTGATAATTAAGTATTTTAGCGCAGATATTTCTTGGTTTGATTAAGACTGGAGATGATCTAAGAGCCCTGTGTGCTCTTTCAATGGTAATTTGTTTATCTTCTGAGTCGCTTCCTAAGAAAAGAGAGAATATTGCAGTTATGCTTTCCAGAACCTTGTTTTGCTCTATACTTTCCGGGATACCTCTTAATACAATGTTATTGCGTCTGGATCTGGCTTCAAGATCCATTACTTTTCTTTAAAAATCCTGAATGGAATTTGTATTAGAGTCAGATTACCTTTTGTAAATTCTCTATTTTGCCATCCTGATCCATGATTTTAGTCTCTATTTTGTCCATCCTTGTGAGAATCTTATCTACAGATAAACCGACTGTTTGCAGCGGAGTAGAAAGGTTTTGAATTGCCTCATGTATAGGCTTGAAGTGCAGTTTTTATATCCTCTAAGTTGGAAGACTCTGATTTATTCTTATTTGTGGTTTTATTGGCCTCCTGGAGTTTATTTGTTCTGGCTCTTTTAGACGTATTATCCATTTCAGGGGAGGCCAATGAAGAAAATTTTGTTTTAGTAACTTGGCTGTCCATTAGATCAGGTTCCTGTGACATTTTATTTACCCTCTATGTTGAAACTCAAGCACTTCTTTCTCTGTGTTGTATTCAGATCTGAACCGGCCTAGAAGCAGTCACCATAGAAGTTTCACATGTGGCACAAGCTCCGCATCCGATCTTCTGGAATCTTACAACTCTTTTGAACTTTTTAAGATTTTAACCCCTCAGGTAGGTAAAGCAGTGTATTTACTGCCAGTTTTGGTTGAAATTGATTGAAGATGATTTTGTCTCACTTAGATCTGGTAAAAAATTCTTAGATAAGTTGCTACTCTGTGGTTCAGCACTGCTTACAGGACAGCAGCCATCTTGATCTCAGAAAAGGGCACTACTAAAGGGAAGAACTAACAAAAGATTAGTGCTAACTGTAAACTACAGAAATATATATAAAAAAAATATACAACTAAAGACAAAAAAATTTTAATAAACTTTGCCCAAGCTTGCCTAAAGAACCTTCTTGAAGTGCAGCACACCAGATTTGGGATAGTTGGAAACTGCATTATGGGTAGGGAAGGAGGCCCATGAGCTTTGCTGAAGATTTTGAGCTATTGAAAAGGCTGAGATGGATCAGACACATTGGATCCGATCCACCAGTGAGAATACAGGAGAGATTGGCAACACATCACGTGGAATCCCTGCAGTCTGAGGTGAGCAACAACTACTCTCATGCACTTGAGTGAACACTGTGGGGACTGTGGAGGGACCAAATGGAAGCCTGAAACAGAGGTAGATTCTGGAGGCATCTTTTCATTTTGATATGACAGCATACACCTTTCGGGCCTATCGAGCACATCCAGTGGTCGTTCTGTAGAAAGGGAAGGATGGACTAAACAGTGACCACCCGGAATGTCGAGTGTTTCACTGATTTATTCAGATAAGTTAGGTCCAATATGAGCCTGAGGTCCACTTTTCTTTGGAACTAAAGAACCGGGAGTAAATTCCTGATCCAAGTTGGTCTGGAGAGACCTCCTGGATGACGTTTACAGCAACTTTGCTATTTTCAAAGCTGCTGCCTCCCTCTAACTGGGTGGTATATCAGGGAGGTTGAAAAATGGAATTAAGTAACCTCTGGATATAATTCCTTGCACCCATCGGCCAATCGTGATAGCTAGCCAGGCTTTTAGGTGTAAGGAACAATTATCCTCAGAATGCCTTTAGAGATGGACAGTCGGGCAACACTTCAGGGATGCTGCAAGGATTTCTCTTAAGGAGAATCCAGAGATCCCTGACTTAGCGGACCTCCTCTGCCACGTGTACAGTGTCTACTAGTTGAATTATTCACCCTCTGCCCCTGGGGGAAAAATCTCAGAGTATCCTGGAAAGGACCCTGGGACATTCAGAACCACATCATCTTTTCCCCACGCTGATTCCTGGAAAAGGATCTTTGCGGGGTAGAGAAACAGATTCAGATGGCCAACAGCGTCTTTCCATTTTTCTTGCTGAGGGAGTGTGTCTCTCGTACGGTTGGTCCAAAGCGAGAGGAACCATCAAAGGGGGCACTGACACATGACGCCTTAAAAGGTTCCACAAAATCATACAGCCACATCCAGGTATAATGCCAAATGGCAATGCCGGAACCAGATCCCCTAGAGGTACCCTCAACTACGTGAGACGAGCCTCATTGATGCACTGGAAATAGATTGCAGAGTGGCTCATACACGAGGGGGAGTTCTCTTCCTCTGCCATCATGGACTCAGGGCTGGAGCTAGACACAGGGCTTGAGCTAGACACTTTCTTAAGCAAGTACTTCTGTAGCCTCTTAAAGTGGGAAATGTAGTTCAATGCTCTGAGGGCAAATGTGGTTGCAGCACAAACCCTTTTTCCAAATTTGTCCATAGCCATAGACTCCATTAGGGGGATGGACATTAGAGCTTTCTTGGGCAAGCTCTTTTTTGGTGGCTGCCACAACCACCTTGGCATCCACTGAAATGCCCTTCGTCCAGAGGGGTCTATCAAGACGGGCACTGAGAATTCTGTCAGCTCTCTCTGGTATCAGTTCTGCAGCATCTGGCTCCTTCCATGCCCTTGCAGACACCAAATCCACTAAGGGGTCTGCAGTGAGGGACACCCAGGATGTAGATGGGCCAGTCCCAAAGGCCTCCAGGAACACAGACTCATCCTCTGTGGGGTCTGGGGTTGACCAATCACCACTCTGATGAAGGATTCCCAAAATGTCTCCAGAGACGTCAGGTGGAGATCTAGGGGAACCCTCTCCATCGAAGTCAGTATCTGTCATAAGAGACTTCTCTGTGGAATCTAGGTGTCCCATTTTTCCACCTTTTCTTCAGAGAAGTCTCCTCTGCAGGGTGTTCTTGGGAGGTGTCTGAAGTAAGTCTGGCCTTCCATGAGTGGAAGAGCCTGTAGGGCCCCGAGGGGCCAGCTGTCCCGGTGGCAGAGGTGAGGTCTCTGATGCAGAGCTCAGGAGGAGAAGGGGTGGATCAGATACTGTATAAGTCAGGAATCTCCTAGAAGCAGAGAGAACCCTCTCCACCAGCTCAAAGGCCAAGGGACACTCAGAGCACTGAGGAAGCCTCAGAAGGGTCAGGAGCAGACAGTCCCCAGTCACCAGCAGCCCTCCAGTCGGGGATAAGGGTGTCAGGACCGAGCCGTCGAATGCTGAGGCACCAACGGGAAGCAACAGCGCAGACAACTTTGGAGTTGAGGTCATCCCCTGGACTCTACATTGAGGCTTTGGTGCTGAGCGAGTCAAGAAAGCAGTCGGGTGCGAAGTCAAAATGACTACAGGGCCGAATGGATCGGGAAACTACAAAGTAGCAGGCTGGATTGGAGAAGGGGATACTATTCTGCAAGAGGAAGATCGGCTGGCAGATCCCATAGTAGACAGCGATGGAATAACCCCCATATGAATCTACATACAGAGAAATTTCCTCAATCTGTCCACCTCATTCTGTGACAGGCTCCGAAAAGACCTGATAAGTGAGGAAACGGAGGAAGACCTGGAGTGTGGGGTATGGGAGAGACATCCAGAGGGGACATCCTCAGCACCACAGGTTCTAGCCTTGACAAGAAGACAGGGGCAAGGGGTGGAGGGAGTCAGTACAGAGATAGGAGCCGAAGGGCTCTGCTTCAAGGTTCTGAGAGCCTTTTTGGGAGGCTCCAACAGGAGGGGTCAAGGGATCATTTCTTATGGTCCCTGGGGTCTCCTTGGATTTCTTGGCAGGGGGTTGAGCCCCTGAAACAGAAGGAATAGCTGGAGGAGGAATAAGCCCTTTGAGGACCACTTTATTTCTTCTATCTGCAATGGCTTGGGGAAGGAAGGTCTTGCAGATACAGCACTACACTTCAAGGTATGCAGGCCCCAGACAATAAACGCATTCCCTCTGGGTATCAGATACAGGGATCTTGTGCCCAAAAGAAGTGCATTTTTTTTTTTGTAAACTCAACAGGTTTGTCACTTCTGACATAGAAAGAGAGGGAAGAAAGGAAAGGTGCAACGGTGAGGGACGTGGCACTAGACTCTAGACTAAAGAGTTTTTTTTTTTTTTTTTTAAATAGTACAAAAAGCTAGAGAGGTAGTTTTTAACAAGAAAACAGGCCAAAGGCCATCTCATGTAACCCAAAGGATGGTTAAAAAAGCACCTATGGAAGGAGCTCTAACGGACCACAACACTTTGTTGATGCATGGCAAATGAGATCTGTGGTATTTGGGAGGAGCAAGGCAGTATGGGTAGGATGGGAGGAGCTCTAGTTGAGAAGCTTTAGTTTGCTAACAGCAGAGACAGTTCAGAGGTCAGAACCGAAACCAAAGGTGTGAAGACGACTGGACAGACATTAGATCGTCAGGTTAACTCATTTAATCATTTCTAACACTCTCTGGAACCATGTAGAGGACACAAACTCCTTGTCCAGTGGATGCACGGCAGGACTCTGAGGAGGAAGGATCTCTTTCCATACTACTACTGCTGCTATGAGGGCACTGGGCTGATGGTGGGTGTCATTTACCAGACTGACCAATTTTGAGGACAAAATCCTTTACAGCTTTAAGGGGCTGCAGCTATGTCAGCATTTTCCTATGACACCATGGTGGCATTTTTTACAAGTTCACCAGTGATGCGACTATTCCAGGATGTCAGGGGGAGACAAAACTGAAAATTTCTTGCAGCCTTCTCCGATATAAGGAAATGGGTCTGTGTCCCCCTTGTTTTTTTTCACATGGAGGAATTCTCCACACAGGGTCATCAGAAGTTGACTCGTCATACACTCCTCATTCTCTTGGTCAGTGACAGATGACTGGTGGTATGTCAACGCGCTCTAATTTGCATTTGGCCTTGCAGGGTCTTAGTGGAACATTCCAACTTTTGATAAAGAGTACCACTTTGTGGCTTCTTGTGCCACACAAGGCTGCAGCAGTTCTTTCAGAGTTGCTTGTGGCAGTCTGGTTTAAATCCAGCTAGCATCATACACAGGTGGCCTGCAGCACTGGTACAGAATGCACAAGAACTGGTTATGTGAATTTGTCAGACATGCCACAACTGGCTTGAACATTATTAACTGCAGTGCATTACTGGCACCGGGGAAGGGAAACCAGTACAGCAGACATCATAACCAATGCCAGAAGGAAAGGGTTGGTAATACCAGACAAAAGGGAAAAGCTGTTATCTAAAACACACCCCCAGAGAATAAAGCACCTGGGTCAACACAGGTACTAGCAGAATCAATGCTGAATACAGATGCTGGGAAAGCACTAGTGACATTTTTGAAGATTAATGCTAACTGCAGGACAGTATGGGAGGCAGCTTTGGGTATGGCAGTTTAATAACAGCGGCAAATTGTTTCTGGAAAACAGCAAAACTCTCCCTGCTCCAAAGATGAAAAACTGAGCAGCTAACATCGCCCTGTCTTAGCCCCCCCACCATGGCCCTGGATTTTTTTTTCAAACTTACCTTCTACGTGGGCTGGGCCAAGACGATCTTCACTGACTACAGTCATCAGGAAGATGGTGCCAAGAAGCACATTTTCTTTTCTGATACCAAGACCTGGAGTCTAACATTTCTTGTTTTTTTGATGTTGGAGATGGAGACCAGATTTTTAATAGGCCTGACCAGGGAGTCTTGAATTGAAGCTCCAGTTAGAAATGAAAATCGATGATACAGATCTTTATTACAAGCCTTAAAGTATTTTAGCAGGCATGTGCACGCACAGCCACTGGCTCAAAGTCCTGCTCCTAAAACCTATCCGTCACTGCCTTTTGTGTAAGGAAGGCAGCTAGTCTATCAGAGCATTTCATTTAGGTAGTGAGGTTGAAACCCTATAGACAGATAATTCAGCAGACAGACCCAAGAAAAGAGAATGCTACCTCTGGCTCATGTTCAACATAACAGCAATCACTGAACAAAGGTTTTGGTGTGGTGTTGCACAAAGTGACACAGGCCTTGCGAATGAACACCAAAGGAGAGCAGAAGGAAGGGATGGAAAAAGTACAGTTGTGTACCTACCATAAATGTAGATGTTAGAGTGTATTCACTGTTGCAGTCATTACACTTGGGTTATCCTGCTGGCAGGCTACCCGCAGTCGGCCTGAATTCCAAAGTCCTGGTCCGGCGTCGGTTGCTGTCGCCTCTTCCCTGACGTCAGTGCACCAGGGGTATAAAAGATGCAGCAGATGCCATTTTCTTCATTTTTTTTTGCCCCAGATGTCAGGGGCCACCAAAAGGGTAGGCTGTAAAAATTATGAACATAAAAAAGCATGCACATAACCTTCATCTATAAGCAAATACACCACATAGGTTGTATAGAATAGAGAGGTACAGATAAGTCCCAGCAAAGAAAAAGGGGGATGGTGGGAGGGTAACCTGAACTGCAACAGTGAATACACTCTAACATCTACATTTATGGTAGGTAAACAACTGTACTATGTTCATCGTGTTTCACTGTTGCAGTCATTACACTTGGGCTGAATCCCAAAGCTGAGGTTGGGTGGCTGGACCTAAATAGAGTTTGGAGTGGCTATGAGGACCTGCAGAACTGCAGTGGCAAAGCCTGCTCTGGATTTAGAGTAGAGAGGTAAATGGTAGTGCTTAGTAAAAGTGTGCACTGAAGTCCATGTTGCAGCCTCCAAAATATCCTTGGTTGGTACTCCTCTGAGGAAGGCTGCTGAAGTAGCTGCTGCTCTGGTAGAATGTGGCCTAATGCCCTTGGGCACAGATTTGCCATGTTGTGAATAGCAGAAACGAATGCAGTGGCCTATCCATTTTGAAATAGTCTGCTTTGAAATGGCTTTTCCTTGGGAACCTGCAGCATATGCCACTAAGAGTTGCTCAGTCATTCTGAAGACTTTAGTCTTGCCCAAGTAAAAGCGTAGCTGTCTGTGTATGTCCAAAGTATGCAGAAGTCTCTCCACGTTATTCTGTGGGTTTGGATTAAAGGTAGGCAAATGTATGGTTTGGTTAAGAGCCACGCTGGACACTACCCTTAGACATAAATGTCGGGTTTGTCCTTAGAGAAACCCTATCCTGATGGAAAATAATAAAAGGTTCCACTGCCATTAGTGCCTGTAACTCAGACTCTTCTTGCTGAAGTTATTGCTAGGAGAAGAGCGGTTTTCCATAAGTATTTTATTCTCTGCTGTATTGGCTGGTTCAAAAGGAGGCAGTGAGTTTTTCCAAGACAAAGTTGAGGTCCCATGTAGGTATTGGAGCTCTTCTTGGAGGTCTTATGTTTCTGGCCCCTCTGAGAAACTGTCTTAGCAGTGGATGAGAAAAAACAGGTGGGTCCGTATTGTAATGAGCTGAAATGGCAGAGGCATGGATCTTAAGTGATGAGAAGGATAGGCCTTTGTCCAGCATCTCAGTTAGGTATTGCAAAATCTGAGGAATATTAGGTTCTAGCGAGTCAATTCCCTGCGCTTGGTTCCAAGCACAGAATCTTTTCCATTTTTCTGCATAAGATTTTCTGGTGCTGGGCCTCCTGGCCTCCAAAATAACATCCATAACTGCTTTAGAGAGAGGTGTGTTTTAAATGATTACATAATCCGCCATGCAGCCAGATTTAGGGTTCTGAGATGGCTGTGCAAGATCTGATTGTTCTGCTGAGTCAGCAAATGAGGTATTAAGGTAACATCCAGGCTGGGCCTTGAGACAAGCTCTTTAGGATTGGGTAAAAGTACTGGTGTGGCCAGTCTGGAGCAATCAGCATCATTTTTGGCTTCTCTTGTCTGACCTTTAGGAGTACCGTGGAGAGGAGAGGCAGAGGAGGGAAGGCATATACTGTAAGGGCTTTCCAGCTGAATGAAAGGGCGTCCACTTTCCATGCTTGCTTGTGATAAGTCAGAGAGCAGAATCTCTGTAGCTGGCAGTTGTGAGGGGAGGAGAATAGATCCATGTCTGGGCATCCCCACTTCCCTGTTACCATGTTGAAGATTTGTGGATCCAGTTTCCACTTGTGAGGATCAATGAGGTTTCTGCTTAGTTCGTCTGCCAAAGTATTTATCTTTCCTGGCAGGAATTGTGCTTGCAGATGTACTTGATAAGTCAATGCTGTGTTCCACAAAGTCATGGCTTGCCTGCAGAGAGGGTAGGAATGTGTGCTCCCTTGATTATGTACCACATGACTGTAGTATTGTCCATCTTCATCAGTAGTTGTCCTGGATGAAGTAGGTCCTTGAAGGCTGTCAGGGCATTTTGTACAGCTAGCATCTCTGATTGATATGAAGATACATTTGGTTTGTGGGCCATGTGCCCTGAACACATTTCCCTGCCATGTGCACCCCCCCAGAGGCATAATCCAATACATCTGTTAGTGTCTGCCTGGCAGTGGGTAAGGTGAATGGTTGTCCCTTGTTGTGGTGACAGGCCTGTGCCCACCATAGAAATTCCTATTGCAGGCAGGGAATAAGAGTAATTACTGTTTCCCGGCTGTGGTAATGTTGAGTCTAAACACTTTTTAGATACCATTGTAGTTTCCTCATATGCAGTCTGCATATGGAATTAGTAGAATGCAGGATGCCATGTAGCCCAGAGCCTGCAGAATTTTTCTTGCAGGTAACTGGGCCTTTGTTGCCATATCCTTGAAGTAAGAAGTCAGATGCCTTTGTCTGGCGTGAGATAAGCCATCTGGGCAGCTGTATTTAAGCTCGCACCTAGGAATATTATCTCTTGACAGGGCACTGGTTTTGATTTCTTTTTGTTTACTGTGTACCCTAGGCAAATTAGTAATATTTTTACAAACGCCAAATGCTGTAGTAGAATATCTTTGTCCTTTGCTTGAATTAGGCAGTCGTCCAAGTAGGGGAATATCTGAATTCCTCTGTCTGCAAAATGCAATTACTGGTGCCAGGCATTTTGTGAAGATCCTGGGCACAGTAGATAAGCCAAAGGGCAGTGCAGAGAATTGGTAGTGCATTGAGCCAGCTATGAATACGAAGTATCTTCTGCAAGATTGTCTGTTTGGGACATGCATGTATGCCTCTGAGGTCCAAAGTTTCGAGCCAAGCCTTCTTATCCAGCATGGGCAGAAGCTGCTGTAGAGTCAACATTTTCAATTTTGGGATGCTAAGAAAAGTATTTAGAATAGACAGGTCCAGAATTGGTCTCCAGGCTTTGTCCTTTCTTGGTACTAAGAAAAGTCTTGGGTGCTGCTATTCAGCCAGTGCCACAAGAGCAAGGACAAAGATTTTACTCATGTCCATGAGAGACTAAACTTGTTTTTGTGCCTCTTGCCATTGATTGCGTGGCAGGTCTGGCATACCTTTTGCCTTTGGAAGGATGTGAAAGTAGAACCTGTAGCCCTGAGAGACTACATTTAAGACCCATTTGCCCTGGGTGACCTTGTGCCAGTTTTGTGAAAAAAGTGCTAGCTTTTCCCCCTAATGGTGCTGCCAAAAATAAGTGTTTGGCATTGGCAGAGGGAAGTCATTGGGACTGTTTTCTATAAGGCTGTGATTTGTCTTCTCCGCTTTTGGAGGTAGAAGCACCCCATTGTTTGGGCCTGTATGAGCCCTGGGGCTGTTGCCTGCCTCTAGGGCATCTGAATCTGCCTCTTTGTGGTCTGACACTGGAAACAACCAATTCTTAGAGGGCCAGTTTCTGCTAAATCTGGGTGGCTGTACCTGTAAGAAATCCTTTACTGTCTGCATTGATTTTGCCTTGTCCTCCATTTTCTTTAACACCAAAGTATCATGATGTAATGGAGCATCCAATAATGTTGCTTTAACAACCAAGCATGCCTTCTAATAACAGAACCTTTAACAGCGGCCCTGCACGAGGCCTCCAGTGAAGGACAGCCACATTGCAAAGTATGTTTTCCCACTTGTTCAACTGCATGCAATAAATCCTGCAAATCTTTGTTCTCAGTACATTCAGAATTTGTCAACATTTTTTGTTTTAACAAAGACACTAAGTATTGCTGATATTTGAGCATACGAAACTGACAATTTAAAGCCCTTACAGCCAAAGTAGCATAAGTGTAAACTCCCCCCCCCCATCTGTCCAAAGCCCTAGAATCTCTGTCTGCGGGGACAGGGTTTTTGGCAGAAACAGCCTTGACCCCTTTGGGACCCTGTGAGATAGTTTCTGGGTCAGCAGGATTTTTGTAAAGGCACTACAGGGTTCCAGACACCCATAAATATCTGTCCGGCTTAACAGGGGCAGGAGGTAGAGAGCCTGGAGACAAGCCGGACTATGAGAAAACATCATCCACTATGTCTAGAACAGGGGAAATTGCAAGAAGTCTGTGCTGTGGAAGTAAAAGAAAGTCTCTAAATCTTTTCTTAGATTCGGAATAATCCTGGCTCTCCCAATGGAAATGCTCTCATGGTATGCAGGGTTTCCCCCAAAAGAATAGTCCTCAGGAGGAGAAGCTGAATGAATAGAATCTTCAGCATCAGAATCCTCATAGGGAGGAACAGAATATCCCTGATCAGAAGAGGAATCAGAGGAAATGGAAACCTGATCAGAGGAATCATATTCAGTGTCTTGCCTAGGCCTCTTATCAGGAGGGGGATGGGAACCCCTGATCAGAGTAATTAGGTCTTAGGCCATTTTGAGCATCTGTTTCTTAGGCAAAGAAGTCTGTCCTGGAGAATGCTGTACTGGTTTCCTTGTCTTTAAAGCTGTTTTAGACTTTGTCTTGGATGCTGAAGTAGGCTTTATATAAAAGTTGTGTAGGTCTGAAGTCACTCTCAGAAGCAGATGCCTGCTCAGCGGCTCTGGACCCATCTGAGGGATTAATTTCCGAAGGGCCAATACCTAGCGTATCCAGAGGCCTAGCTGTCTCCAACGTGAGAGTCGGAGGCGGCCTGTGGATCTGAGGTAGCGGGAGTCAGGGGCTACGCAAGCACCTCACTGAGCACCGGCGAACCGGCGACTGGCCTAGAAGAGGCTTCATCGCCGGTTTTGGACCCCGGATGCTTGTCCTTGTCTTTATACTTGAGTTTATGAATTCCGGTCGGTTGTTCCGACGGCATTATGTAGTTAAACCTTCTGCCAAAATAATGAAAAGCAAAATCGTACCAACGCTTAGTGTGTTTCTTAAATCTAGCACAAAACCGACAACTAGCAACGTCATGGTGAGGGCCTAGGCAAGGAATACAGTAAGAGTGGAAATCCTTATGAGGTATTTGCTTCCCACAAGAAATACAATTGTTAACTTTTTCTGACATCGGTCTGGAGCAAGAATAAAAGTTTCCCCACCGGGGTACTTAGCTTTATTGAAGACTTCGGATCTGAAATTCGATTTAAAAAATCTCAGGAGTCGGCGAACCGGCACTTGCGAAGTGCTTTTGCTTCGGGCACCGCGCGGCAAGAAAGACTTAAGAAAATGTAGTCAGCTGCATCTTTTATACCCCTGGCGCACTGATGTCAGGGAAGAGGCGACAGCAACAAACGCCGGACCAGGACTTTGGAATTCAGGCTGACTGAGAGTAGCCTGCCAGCAGGATAACCCAAGTGTAATGACTGCAACAGTGAAACACGATGAACATTTGAAAAATATAGCCAAGCTACAGACGTTACACATTAGAATTATTAGTGTTACCTGGATGCTTAAAGATTGTGTGGCACTGAAATAAGTGGATGTAACTTGAGAAAATAAGATTCACTGCAAGTTACCAGTAATTGAGAGAATTGCTGTGCAGCACCGAAGATCTGGAGAAATAACAGCTAAACAACATCATGGAAAGTAAGGGAGAGAGAGCGAACAGTCTAAAGTTCCACTGCTGAGCAGTCCTAATTCCTGCAACACAGTCGTATTAAGGAAGTGGGACCATGTCTTACCAGATTTTTTAACTTTTTGATATCAGTGCCCTTATTATTGTGATAGATTTTCTATGAAGACAGAGGAAGGATAGATGGTCCCTGACTTTTTTTTCCAGTGGGAAAGCTCAACTAACCTCAGGACTATCACCATTCACAAGTAGGTGGAACATGGCCTCCAGCTATCTCCTGATGCCCTTTACCTTTGGGCCCACAACTATGCTGGAAGTTGTCATGCTTACTTAGCTTCAATACTCACTTTCAGTTAAGTTCTACTGTCTGTGGTGCCTGATCAAAATCTGTCATGGACTCCCTCTGCATCCTCAAAAATGGGAACATTGCAATAGCAGAAAATTTATGCCCACATCATTAGTCTTGGCATTTTCTCCATATTTTGTAGGAGCGCACTGAATTCAGGACCAAAAATAGTGGTATCTTGGAAGGATATGTCCAGAAAAGTAACACTCAAGTCTTTAAAGCATGTCAGATAAGAGTTGTTTAAGCCAGTGCATTGCAATGCCTGATCCTCTGGCTTTAGCTTCACCTTCTACAGTAATGCAATCTGTCACAAGTTTAGTAAATTTTGTAAGCAGTTAAGGACTCTGATAGGACTTTCTTTTATGGGCCCATCCAACTACTGCTTATGTCAGCTGCAATCAACATACTCTGTAATCCAGTACCAACACGGCAAAGGTGGATGACATGTACACAGTCTCATAGGTGTACACTAGGCTAACCATTAGGGCCTTTATAAGTCTAGCTGTCGAACTCGTATGTGTCACATAAATTATATGGGGTGATTGTTACATGATTTACTGAAGGCCTCTGACCAGAGATGTGGGTACCAGATCAAGGGTGAATTTTCAATTTCCCATTCAATGGTCCAAGTTATACTAAATAGGGTTAGCGAAGGATTTGTTTCACATGGATAGGAATCCTGTTCCAGAGAAAGGAATTCTCCGAGATACATATCCGTCTCTCCAACATGTCCTACTTATGATGCAAGCAAAAGTTAGACCTTTAGATCTAGTGGTTCTAATGCTGTTTATTTTGCAGACATGCAAAACATTTTCAGAGCGAGGTCCAGGGATGCCTTGCATGCCAGGAACAGATCACCTCTCAGTAGTCTGTAGGAGACAGACTATAGATACGAGGCTTTGAGGTGATCCACATAGGACATTGTGTATATCCCTCTGTATTCCTTTTGTAAGGAACCTCTGCGGATGTTCCAGTTGCTGTGCGTGTCTGGTCAAGTACTTATCAAAGGGGACATTCCACTCGACGAGTCAACCTGCTTCTTTTCCCTGCCCATCACTCGACTCCTTATCTAAGAGACAGAAAGCTAGAATTTGGAGAGCTGGAGCCTTTTCATGAGCTGCTGCAAAGAGAAGGATTTCAGGCTTGGAAATCTGATCAAAAGTTTGACTCTTCAGTGATCAACGGATATTTCTGTCCTTCTGAGGGACTGGAGTGTAATAATGGTTTTCAGGAATTTAATCAAGGGAGTAGTAATCAGGAAGCCTTCAGGAACCACCTCTGGGGGAAGACATGGGGACAACTGAGTCCTCACTCCATTCTGAGGAGCCAAATGCTCTGCATTTAATAAGCCACTGTTCCGCATTGAACAGCTTTGGCACTGCAACACGGGTTTTGATTTGTTTGTATACCGCAGTTATTGCCAATCGGCATCGCGGTATACAAACCGATGTGAGGGATCCTTTTGTAGGTGAAACCTTAAATATCAAGTGTTTTGGCAACAAAAATAGTAAGGCTATGTGGCATAGATAGTTTTTTTTTTGTTTATGATTTCTTTACCCTGGGCACAAATACAACACTATAGTTCTGCACTCACACTTTACAGGGAAAAAACACGCACACACACAAGAACTAGCAGAATTCAGTTTTATTTCTAGTGCTTCCTCCCCTGATTTTTCTCCTTCACTACAATCCCAAGTCCTGTTTACATGTTGTGCACTAGTGCTCCTCTGCAAGACAAGCAAATAACATGTTAGCTACCTGGCAGGAAGGAAAAGTCCTTTTAAAGCAGTGGCATGGAGATAGGTGGGTCATGATTTGTAGCTAGCAGGCAGGGTTGCCAGACGTCCCTATTTGGGCGGGACTGTCCCGACATCAGCAGCCTGATCCAGAGTCCCGCCCTGCCAGTTTAAATCCCGGCCAGCCTCCGCTTTTTTTTTGTTGATTGGCCCGTATACCTGGCATACAGGCCAATCAAAAATCGCTAAACACGGAGCTTCTTGTGTTCCGCATTAAACAGAAGTAGCTCTATGTTTAGCGATTTTTGATTGGCCCGTATGCCGGTATACGGGCTAATCAAAAATTGCTAAACACGGAGCTACTTCTGTTGAATGCGGAACTGCAATGTTCCGCATTGAACACGAGAAGCTCCATGTTTTGCTATTTTTGATTGGTCCGTATGCCGGTATACGAGCTAATCAAAAATCGCTAAACACGGAGCTACTTGTGTTGAATGTGGAACTGCAATGCATTAAACACTAGAAGCTCCATGTTTAGTGCAGAGCTACTGTTCTTTAATGTGGAACTCTTGTGGAAATCTGGCAACCCTGCTAGCAGGCATGGTGTGTTGGGGATCCCAAAGCCCATACTTATCTTCTGTACCTTTTTCCCCATTGTAGGAATTCCCTGCTGTACCCTGACACGATTTGTTGTAAATTAACAGTTTTAAACACGGAATCATACCAAAACCATCACATTTAACCATGTTTGAGCTTCTTAGCTAAGATTTCAAAAAACATTTAACTGTATGCCTAGTTAATCTAAATTTTGTATAGCTCCGTTAGTATTCGAAAAATTAAAGGTGAAGGACTATACATACATTTGTGTGGTTTCAACTAAAGTAACATGGGCAGGTAGTCTGATTAAGCAATCGGTATATAATGATGTAATACTCTAATTACTATAGAATCATTTAATCCACAGGGTGAAGCCTGATTTGTTAAATGTTGCTTAGTCATCTACCCACTCCCTCTCATTACATGTCATTTTAGTTGTATTTTTTCCTCCTGAGCATCTGAAGAGAATGTAGATTTTTAGTTTAATTTTGTCATGTAGTCACTCATTTAATTGCAGTTTGCTTTACTTTACCAGTACTTTCTTCTTCTGATTGAAGCACTAGATATTTAAATGTTACTTTGTCATTAAATTTGCTTTCATTGTTCTGATTAGTTGGTTTGCCAAACTCATTGGGCATAAAAGGGTAGTTGGCCATACCTCTCAACCTCTTACTGCAATAAATCTGGACAAAGCCCAGTATAACAGGGGGGGGGGGGCACAAAAATAGAAACATTTTAAATATTGCTCTTATAAATTTAGAAAGTTTGCACAGGATCTGTGTTAGCAAACATTTTCTGTAGGATGTTTCCTTACGCAGTGACAGCTGTGCTTGGGAAAATTCTGTGTTCGCATACATTTTCTGTAGGATGTGTGTTTCCTTACGTAGTAACAGCGGTGCTTTGGAAAATTCTGCCCGAGGTGCAAAAAAATAAATAACTAAAAAAGGCACTGGTTAAATGGTGTTGGGTCTCTCGCTATTTCAGCAATTAGCATCTTTTGAATTTAAAAAAATGATCTAGTTCTCAAATGTACAGATTTTTGCAGAGCTGCTAGATTTCTGGCTCATTTTTGTTCTGCTCCTTATGAAAATAGTGGTTTTATTGAATTTTACAGATATTCTACCATGCCCCATGTCAATGGCATGTTTCACGCAGTGCGAAAATAGGGTGCTCCACATTTTGACCATTTGTCACACATTGTTAGAGTCTTTGTTCCACATTGGCCTCTTAAAAGGTTGAGACCTATGACTCCATTACCACATTACTTCCATGTATTTCTCCAAACCTGGGGTCATCCCAGATTACTGGAAAGGGGGAGTATACATTTTCCTCACAATCATCTGCTATGAAAGACTGAACAGAAGTCAAGGTGGTGCTTATTACATTCATCCTTACTGGATTTCTTTGCAAGGAGGAGGAGGAAACCTTTTTCTGTAGAAAGCTCCAGAGGGAATGCGGTCCTGCTAACCTGCTGCTGAGAAACAGGTCATAATGCCAAGGACTCAGCCAAACACTTACAGTAGATTATGATTTTGCACTACAGCTAAGGAATATGATGGAGCTGGGAATCACTCCAACAGTGCTTGCTAGTTCAAAATGCCTTATTACTACAATAAGAAATTGTCAAAAGACAAGGGGCTGGGCAGATCAGATACCTAAAAGACCAGCAATGGCACTGGCGTCAAATATTCAACTCCAAGCATTAGCAGAAACAGCGCTATCTGTGCAGGAACAAAGTGCATGGACACAAAGGCTGAGGAGATGCTTGATACCACAAGCACCTACACACTAAGGCATTTGCCATCGATACAGGCTGCAACACTGGGACTGATGCCAGTATCCTCTGGTCTGAGATTGACTGTAGGGATGGAAATGAACAGCATCATTCCACAGTCTTTTTGGCAAACAGATTGCTTGATTAAATATTTAATATATTTTCTACTTTTGAGCACTAGCTTCAAGAGTTCTCTGCAAATCTAGCACTTAACATTAATGGTTCTCACACAAGAAATATAATAAGCACAAGGGCACAGCAAATGTCCCATGATCACAAAAAGATGAAGGGGTCCTAGACAGAAATCAGAAGAGACTAACAAAAGGGAATGATTAAGAAAACTTGTGAAATTGTATATGAAGATGACTGCAGGATAAATAATCTATGAAGGTTAAAACTTAATTTCTGTCGAAATTTCCACGCAAATAAATGTAGCCAGGAGCCATTTTTCTTTGACTAAATGATGACTGCGGCAATTAAGGTCTAGATATGTCTGGCACAAATAGCACATTACAGGACATGGGAAGGGTGCTTGGCAACCTGGGAAAATTTTTCCTGCTGTGATGTGGAGGATGAAACTCCTTTCAACAGATCTCTAGTTACTCAAGGCATAGAAACACCATTGAGGATGAAAGCAGTTATCAGTAACCAACTAGACACCTGAGAAGTTAAATTTGGCATTTTGGTGCATTTCACTAGACACATGAATTTTTCAAAACTGAATTTGATGAAACTGAACTGAGCAACTTGTGCACTGTTGGAGTGAAAAAAAAATATTAATTTATACTCTAAGTAAACAAAACTGTTTACTTTCTTTGTATGTATATCCTAATGTCACTGTCTTAAAATATTTTTAATAAAGATGTTAAAAAATCAATTTAGATACTTACTTTTTTCTGGTCAGTAGGTGTATGAAGGCGCTAATGCTCATGCTAATAATTATGTGTAGCTATCCAAGAATATTCAAAATATCAGTTAGCAAAGTTACCCACATTATAAACAGGTTACAAACCAAGGCTGTGCCTCTACTTAAGATGAGCTAACACTATAAAAACTTTTAATTACTGTGGAATGAAATCAGACATAGCGGAAAAAAATGAAAGACAATATTAACAAATGTTACATTTATTATTCAAAAAACGTAATTACTGAGTAACATGAAAAACTACCTCTAAAGTGCCTCTTTTGGAAGGATTTAGCACCAGGAAGCGTTTGAGGAGGTTTTCACAGTCTGTAGACATATAGAAAGGGATCCTATACTTCCCTCTTAATACTCTTTCTCTTAGCTCCTAAACAAAGGAAAATACAAAAGTAACTTAGAGATTTAGTTTCACTGACAAAATACACAAGCAACTGAAATATTTTTCCTAAGCCAATATAAGTGCAAGATGACCTGAAAGAGTAAGCTATTTCAAGGGAAAGCAGTCTGCATACTAAAAAAAAAAAAAAAAAACACTTTCTGGCAGGGGTAAAGTAATTCTAACAATAGTTATATCCCATACAATTAAAGAATGGCTGTGTAAAATCTTACCATAACCACAGATGTCCTCTTCTATATGCTGCAGTATTCATAACATGGGGGAGTCTACCTCTGGCTGACTCGTACGTCCAGTGTACAAAAGTCTATTGCTACTGTGAGGTACTCATGACGTCATAGAGCATCAAAATGTATGTTGATCACAAAACAACACTGGGTAAAAAGCAGATGTTGGCACGTTACAGACCTCACAATGTAACAAAAAGGTCCAGCCAGATCCAAAGTGAAGAAAACATGCCACCAACAAGGCAAGCAAGCATCAAGAGGAATGAAGGGGGGAAAGTAATACTGCAGCATATAGAAGAGAAGTACATCTATGGTTATGTTAAGATTTTACACAACTATTCTATGTCCTTCTATTCATATGCTGCAGTATTCACAACATAAGGGAGAACACCAAAGCTCGTGCGGAAAGAATTGGGTGGACAGCAAAAACATTCCCCACAATTCACTGCAGAATTGTCCTGGCAAAACCAGTTCTGGACCTGGAAACGCCATCTAATTTACAATGTTTCATGAAGGTATGAACAGAACACCAGGTAGCTGCTACCAGGGATAGAGCAAATGTCCAAGCCTTTAAAGAAGCCACCAGAGGAAGACATTGCTCTAGTGGAATGTGCCCTAATAGCCGAGGGTAGATTCTTTCCGTGAGTCACATTAACAAAAGAAAATTGTTTTAGAAATCCAAGTGAAATAGTCTGCTTGGAAACAGGCTGGTGCAGGGTCCTTGGGTAATGAGAAAAAAACAGGTCAGATTTCCGAATTGGTTTGGTTTTATAGAAGTAATACCGGAGTTGCCTGTGCACACCTAAAGTGTGTAGGAAACTTACTAGAGGATTGAGAAGGAAAAAAGGTTGGTAACTTGGACTGATTGACAGATAACTCATTAACCACCCTGGGCATAAAGGAGGGGTTAGTGCACAGGGAAACACTATCCCTGTGAGAAACCGTGAAGGGGGAAAGAGGACATGAAAGCCTGTAAACTCGGACACCCTTCTGGCAGAAGTATAGTTGAGATCCCAAGGAGGGGGGACTGGTTTTCCTTGGTGGTCTAATGTGAAGGATGCCTTTTATGAAGAGTTTAACTTCCAAACTGGAAGCTAAGGGGGGGGGGGTGACACAGGCAGACATGCAGAGACAGCAGAAAGATTAGCTTGTACGAGTATGACAGTCCACTCTTCAGTAATTCACAGAGGTAAGAAAGGACCACTGGAAGATCCACTAGCAGTGGTTGTAAATGCTTAAAAAAACAGATGGAAAACTTTCCATTTGGAAACATAGGATTTCCTAGTTGTGGGTTTTCTGGCCTCCTGTAGAACTTGTAGCACATCCTCAGAAAAAAGGTGTCTGAAGGGAATTAGAAACCTAACACCCACAGGGTCAATTACAGAGTTGACATCTGTGGATGTACCAAGTGCCATTGTCCTGTGTGAGTAGGTCCATTCTGTGAGGTAACTTGTGGTGATTGCCAGTGGCTAAATGCAGAAGGGGGAACCAATACTGTCTTGGCCAAAAGGAATCGCCAACAAGATTTTCGGTTGCTCCTGTTGCATTTTCAAAAGGGCCTTTTGAAGTACAAAGGGAGGAATGCATAAAGAAAAAGTACAGTTGTGTACTTACCATAAATGTAGATGTTTGTGTGTATTCACTGTTGCAGTCATTACAATTGGGTTATCCTGCTGGCAGGCTAACTGCAGTCGGCCTGAGTTGCAAAGTCTAGGTCCGGCGTCGGTTGCTGTCGCCTCCTCCCTGACGTCAGTGCGCCAGGGGATAAAAGATGCAGCAGACACCATTTTCTTCAGTTTTTCTTGCCCCAGATGTCAGGTGCCCCTAAAAAGTAGGCTTAATTATGCCAATAAGCATGCATACACAAAAAACAACTTTTCCTTCATCTACAAGCAAATACACCACATAGGTTGTATAGAATAGAGAAGTACAGTAAGTCCCAGCAAGGAAAAGGGGGATGGTGGGAGGGTAACCTGGACTGCAACAGTAAATACACTCTAACATCTACATTTATGGTAGGTACACAACTGTACTATGTTCATCGTGTTTCACTGTTGAAGTCATTACAATTGGGTTGAATCCCAAAGCTAAGGTTGGGAGGCTGGCTAAATAGGATTAGGAGAGGCTATCAGGCCTTGCAGAACTGCAGTGGCAAAGCCTGCCCTGGATTTAGAGTAGAGAGGTAAGTGATAGTGCTTTGTAAAAGTATGCACTGAATTCCAAGTTGCAGCCTCTAAGATGTCTTTGGTTGGTACTCCTCTGAGGAAGGTTGCTGAAGTGGCTGCTGCTCTGGTTGAATGTGGTCTAATGCCCTTAGGCACTGATTTGCCATGCTGTGAATAGAAGAAACAAATGCAGTGGCCTATCCACTTTGAAATAGTCTGTTTTGAGATGGGCTTTCCTTGTGATCCTGCAGCATATGCTACTAGAAGTTGTTCAGTCTTTCTGAAAGCTTTGGTTCTGTCCAAGTAGAAGCGTAGCTGCCTGTAAATGTCCAAAGAATGCAGAAGTCTCTCACCCTTATTCTGTGGGTTTGGGTAAAAGGTAGGCAAATGAATTGTTTGGTTAAGGGCCACACTGGACACTACCTTAGGCATAAATGTAGGGTTTGTCCTTAGAGAAACCCTGTCAGGCTGGAAAATGATAAAAGGTTCCACAGCCATGAGTGCCTGTAACTCTGAGACTCGTCTAGCGGAGGTTATTGCTAGGAGCAGAGCTGTTTTCCAGGATAAGAATTTTATATATGCTGCAGAGGCCGACTCAGAGGCAGTGTGAGTTTTTCCAAGACATAGTTGAGGTCCCAAGCAGGTATTGGTTCTCTCCTTGGAGGACTTATGTTTTTGGCCCCTCTGAGGTACTACCTTAGCAATGGATGAGAAAAAAATAGGTGGTTCTGTATTGTAATGAGCTGAAAGGCAGAGGCATGAATTTTAATTGATGAAAAGGAAAGGCCTTTATCCAGCATCTCAGTTAAGTATTGCAAAATCTGAGGAATATTTGTAACAGTCGTGTCAATACCTAGTGCCTGGTTCCAAGCACAGAATCTCTTCCATTTTTCTGCATAAGATTTTCTGGTGCTAGGCCTCCTAGCCTCCAAAATAACATCCATCACTGCTTTAGAGAGAGGTGCATCTTGAATGGCTACATTATCCGCCATGCTGCCAGACCTAAGGTCCTCAGCTGGCTGTGCAGTATTTGACTGTCCTGCTGGGACAATAAGTGAGGAATTTGAGGTAATGTCCAAGTTGGGCATTGAGACAAGCTCTTTAGGATTGGGTACCAGTGCTGGCGGGGCTAGTCTGGGGCAATCAGTATCATTTTTGGCTTCTCTTGTCTGACCATTAAGAGTACCTTGGGGAGGAGAGGCAGTGGAGGAAAGGCATATACGGTTAGGTTTTTCAAGCTGAAAGATAGAGCATCCCACTTTCCATGCTTGCTTGTGATAAGTCCTTGTGCAGAATCTCTGTAGTTGGCAGTTGTGAGGGGAGGCAAATAGGTCTATGTCCGGGCATCCCCAGTTCCTTGTAATCATGCTGAAGACTTGTGGATCCAATTTCCACTCGTGGGGATCCATTAGGTTTCTGCTTAGCTCATCTGCCAGAGTACTTATCCTTCCTGGCAGGAATTGTGCTTGCAGATGTACTTGGTAAGTCAGTGCTGTCTCCCACAACTTCATGGCTAGTCTGCAGAGGGGGTAGGAATGCGCGACCCCCTGCTTGTTTATGTACCACATGACTGTAGTATTGTCCGTCTTTATCACTAGCTGTTCTGGATGAAGTTGATCCTTGAAGGCTGTCAGAGCATTCTGATCAGCTAGCATCTCTTTTTGATGGATATGTAGATGCATTTGACTTGCGGACCATGTGCCCTGAATACATCTTCCTGCCATATGGGCCCCCAGGCATAATCTGATGCATCTGTTGTCAATGTCTGCCTGGCTGTGGGTAAGGTGAATGGCTGCCCCATGTTGAGGTGACAGGCTTTTGCTCACCATCAAAACTCCTGTTGCAGGCAGGGAATGAGGGTAATTATTGTTTCCAGGCTGTGGCAATGTTGAGTCCAAACACTTTTCATATACCATTGAAGTTTCCTGATATGCAGTCTTGCATATGGAATTAGCAGTATGCAGGATGCCATGAAGCCCAAAGCCTGCAGAATTTTTCTTGCAGATAACTGGGTCTTTGTTGCCAACATTTTGAAATAAGCTGTCTGTCGTGAGATAAGCCATCTGGGCAGTTGTATTTAAGCTTGCACCCAGGAATATTATCTCGAGAGGGTACGAGCTTTGATTTATTTTTGTTTACTGTGTACCCCAGACCTGTTAGTAATCTTTTTACAAACGCCAGATGCTGTAGTAGGATGTCCTTGTTCTCTGCTTGAATAAGGCAGTCATCCAAGTAAGGATATATTTGTATTCCTCTGTCTGCAAAATGCAATTACTGGTGTCAGGCATTTTGTGAAGACCCTGGGCGCAGTAGACAAGCCAAAGGGCAGTGCAGAGAATTGGTAGTGCATTGAGCCAGCTATAAATCTGAGGTATCTTCTGCATGAATGCCTGATTGGGACATGCAGGTATGCCTCTTTTAGGTCTTAAGTCACAAGCCAAGATTTCTTGCCCAGCATGGGCAGAAGCTGCTGCAGAGTTAACATTTTGAATTTTGGAATATCCAGGAATATGCTTAGTATAGACAGGTCCAGTATTGGTCTCCAGGCTTTGTCCTTTCTGGGTACCAAGAATAGCCTTGAGTAAAATCCTTGTCCCTGCTCTTGCTGTGGTACTTGCTGAATGGCTCTCATGTCCATGAGGGATGAAACTTGTTTTTGTGCCTCTCCCCATGGACTGCGTGGCAGGTCTGGCATAACATTTGGCCTTGGCAGGGTGTGAAAGTGGAAACTGTAGCCTTGAGATACAATATTTAAGACCAATTTGTCCTGGGTGATCATGTGCCAATTTTGTGAAAAAAGTGCTAGTTTTCCCCCTAAAGGAGCTGACAGAAGATAAGTGCTTGGTGCTGGCAGGGGCAAGTCAATGAGACTGTTTCCTGTATGGCTGTGATTTTTCCACTCCGCTTTTGGAGGTAGAAGCACCCCATTGTTTAGGCCTGTATGAGCCTTGGGGCTGTGATCTGCCTCTGGGGCCTGTCCAACACTGGAAAGGACCAGTTCTTTGTAGGCCAGTTTTTGCTAAATCTGGGAGGCTGCACCTGTAAGAAATCCTTCACTGTTTTCATAAATTTAGCTTTGTCCTCCATTTTCTTCAACACCTCTTCTGCTTTAACACCAAACAAGGTATCATGCTGTAATGGAGCTTCTAATAGCTTTAATTTAACATGATCGTGCAGATTCTGTTCTTTTAACCAAGCATGCCTCCATAATGACAGAACCTGTAACTGCTGCCCTGCAGGAGGCCTCTAGAGAATCAAAACCACATTGCAAAGTATGCTTTCCCACTTGTTCAGCTGCATGCAATAAATCTTGCATTTCTTTGTTTTCTGCACAAATATTTTCTATTTAAGCAGGGACATAAGATATTGCTGATATTTAAGCATATGAAACTGACAATTTAAAGCTCTTACAGCCAAGGTAGCAGAAGTATAAATCTTTTCCCCCCCCATCTGTCCAGGGCCCTTGAATCCCTATCGGAGGGGATAGGGTTTTTTGCAGTGGAAGCCTTGACACCCTTGGGACGCAGAGAAATCATTTCTGGGTCAGCAGCAAGGTTTTTGTAAAGAAATTTATGAGAATCAGGAACCCTGTAGTATCTGTCTGGCTTAACAGGAGCTGGTGGTAGAGAGTCAGGAGACAGGACAGACTCTGAAAATATATCTACAATGTCTAAAACAGGAGGAATAGCAAGGGGCCTGTGCTGGGGTAATACAAGGAAGTCTGAGCCTTTTATTGGATTCTGAGTAATCTTGGCTCTCCCAATGGAAATGCTCCCTCATAGTATGCAGGGTCTCCCCAAAAGAATAATCCTCAGGAGGTGAGGCTGAAGGGATAGATTCTTCAGCATCAGAATCCTCATAGGGAGGAAGGGAATATTCCTGTTCAGAAGAGGAATCAGAAAAAATGGAAACCTGATCTGAAGATTCACATTCTATCTCTTGCCTAGGCCACTTATCAAGAGGGGGATGGGAATCCCTGATCAAAGTAATTAGGTCTTCGGACATTTTAAGCATCTGTTTTTTAGGCATGGAGGTCTGTCCAGGAGAATGCTGTACTTGTTTCTTTGTCTTTTGAGCCGCTTTAGTCTTTGCCTTTGAAGCTGAATATGGCTTTACATGCAACTGTGTAGGCCTGAAAACACCTTCAGAAGCAGATGCCTGCTAAGCGGCTCTGGACCCATCTGAGGGAATAGTTTCAGAGTGTCCAATACCTTGAGTTTCCAGCGGCCTAGTCAGCTCCAAACGGGAGTCGGAAGCGGGCATCAGGGGCTGCAAAAGCACCTCACTGAGAACCAGCGACAGGCCTAATGGAAGCTTCGTCGTTGGTTTTGGACCTTGGATGCCTGTCCTTTTCTTTGCGCTTTTTATAAATCCCAGTAGTAAGCTGTTCCAATGGCATTATACAACTGAATCTTCTGCCAAAGTAATGAAATGCAAAATCGTACCGACGCTCAGTGCGTTTGTTAAATCTAGCACAAAACCGACAACCAGCAACATCGTGGTCAGGGCCTAGGCAAAGAATACAGTTAAAAATTAAAATCCTTATGAGGTATTTGCTTCCCACAAGAAATACAATAATTTTTTCTGACATCGGTATGGAGCAAGAAAAAAGTTTCCCCAACGGGGTACTTAGCTTTAATGAAGACTTCGGATCTGAAACTCGAATTTGAAAATCTCGAGTCTGCCGACTGGCACTTGCGAACTGCTTTTGCTTCGGGCACTGCGCGGCAAGCAAGACTGAAGAAAATGGCGTCGGATGAATCTTTTATACGTCTGGCGCACTGACGTCGGGGAGGAGGTGACAGCAACCGATGCCGGACCTAGACTTTGGAACTCAGGCCGACTGCGGGTAGCCAGCCAGCAGGATAACCCAATTGTAATGGCTGCTACAGTGAAACACGATGAACATGTACAGTTGTATACACTTACCATAAATGTAGATGTTAGAGTGTATTCACTGTTGCAGTCATCACATTTGGGTTATCTGCCTGTAGGTAGCCCTCAGCCGGCCTGAATACCAGAGTGTTGGATTCCTGCATCAGATGCGCTCTCCTCTTTCATGACGTCAGGTCGTCAGGGGGTATAAAACATGCAGCATACGCCATTACATCAGTTTTTCTTGTTCCAGATTTCAGGTGCCCCCACAATGGGAAGCAATTATAGACTATGGTACCCCTCCAACAAAAAGCAAATACACCGGAAAGCTTAAATACACCATACGAGAAGGAAAGGTAGAGCCAAGAGAAGTCAGGGGGCTGGAGGGAGGGTAACCAGGACTGCAACAGTGAATACATTCGAACATCTACATTTATGGTAAGTGTACACAACTGTACTGTGTTCTTCGTGTTTTACTGTCGCAGTCATCACATTTGGGTTGATTCCCAAAGCCAAGGAAGGGAGGGGGAAATTAAAGAGCATTAGGGCCAGCTATTAAGCCCTGCAAGACTGCAGTGGAAAAACCAGCCCTGGATTTAAAAAAAAATAGGCATGTGGTAATGCTTGGTGAAGGTATGTATAGAGCTCCAGGTAGCAGCTTCTAGGATGTCCTTGGTGGGAACACCTCTGAGAAAGGCAGTAGAGGTAGATGCAGCCCTAGTGGAATGTGATCTTATCCCCTTGTGGGGTAGGTTTTCCAAGGTGCTTATAGCAGAAATGAATGCAATGGCCTATCCACTTAGAAATGGTTTGCTTTGAAATGGCCTTCTCCTCTGCCCTTGCAGCAAAGCCAACTAGCAGCTGCTCAGATTTTCTGAGGCGCTTAGTCCTGTCCAAATAAAATCTAAGTTGTCTGTGCACGTCCAAAGTGTGCAGTATTTGTTCTCCTTTGTTTTGTGGATTTGGGAAAAAGGCAGGCAAATGAATGGACTGATTAAGGGCCACATGACACCACCTTGGGCATAAAAGGATTGGTCCTGAGGGAAATCCCGTCTGCATGGAAGATAATGAAGGGCTCCACTGCCATGAGGGCCTGCAATTCGGACACTCTTCTTGCTGAAGTGAATGGCTAGAAGGAAGGCAGTTTTCCAAGAAAGGAATTTCAACTTTGCAGTTGCAGCTGTCTCGAAAGGGAGAGACAGTGAGCTTTTCCAATACAAAGTTAAGGTCCCAGGATGGAGTAGGGGCTCTCCTGGGGAGTCTTAAATTTTTGGCCCCTCTGAGGAATTGTTTTAGCAGGGGATGAGGAGAAGAGGGGTGGGTTCAGTATTATAATGTGCTGAAATGGCAGAGGCATGAATTTTAATAGACAAGGATAAGCCCTTGTGGAGCATTTCTGTTAAGTACTGAAGAATATGAGGTAAGCTGGGCACTGTTTTGCCCATCCCCAGAATCTGATTCCAGTAACAGTATCTTTTCCACTTTTCAGCATAGGATTTTCTAGTACTAGGGCTTCTTGCCTCCAGAATGACATCTAGCACCTGTTTAATGAGGGATGCTGTTGGAAAGCTCAAGGAATTAGCCAGGCTCCAAGGTTCAGGGTTTGAAGCGGAGGGTGCAGAATCTGGCCCGCCTGCTGGGACAGCAGGGAAGGGGTCTGAGGCAGGTGCCATGGTTCCAGCAGTGTCATACTGTGCAAGAGGGGGTACCCAGTGCTGGCGTGGCCAGTCCGGTGCAATCAGTACAGTCCTTGGTTTGTCCCGTTTGATCTTTAGCAAAACCTTCGAGAGGAGAGGCAGAGGGGGAAAGGCATAAACTGAGAGGCTTTCCCAGATAAAGGACAGGGCATCCACTTTCTAAGCTTGACTGTGGGAAGTCCTTGTGCAGAATTTGTCCAATTGGTAGTTTAGAGGGGAGGCAAATGGGTCTACCTCTGGAGTACCCCATCTGTTCAAGAGGTTGAATATTTTTGGTTCCAGTTTCCATTCGTGTGGGTCCATGATATTTCTGCTTAGGTAGTCTGCCAGTGAATTTAGCTTGCCTAGCAGGAATTGAGCTTGTAGGTGCACTTGGTAGCTCAAGGCTGTGATCCACAGAGCCATAGCTAGTCTGTAGAGAAGGTACAAGTGAGTTCCCCCCTGCTTATGTACCACATAACTGTGGTGTTGTCTGTCTTTACCAATAATTGTCCTGGAAGTATATGGTCCTTGAAGGCTGTCAGTGAATTCTGTACAGCAAACATTTCTTTTTGGTTGATATGCAGGTTCATCTGTCTAGGGTTCCATTTGCCCTGAACGCACTGCCCTGCCAAGTGAGCCCCCCATGCATAGTCTGATGAGTCTGTTACAGTTTCGGCGGCAGGGGGTAGAGTGAAAGGGAGCCCTTTGTTGTGGTAGCAGGCCTCTACCCACCAAAGGAACTGTCTTTATACAAGGAATGATAGGAATCATTGATGCCAGGTCCTGAGGATGTTGACACCATAGGCTTTTTGATACCATTGCAGTTTCCTCATATGCAGTCTTGCATATGGAATTAGTAGAATGCAAGAGGCCATGAACCCCAGGGCTTGCAGAAGTTTCCTTGCAGATAGCTGGGTCTTTGTGGCCAGTTGTTTGAAGTAGGTTGTTAAATAAACTTGTTTCTCTGGAGTGAGGAAAGCCATCTGGGAAGTTGTGTTCAAGCTTGCTCCCAGGAATACAATTTGTTGGTAGGGTACTAGGTGAGATTTCTTTTAGTTTATGGTGTACCCCAGTGAGTTTAGAAGTTTCTTTACGAATGCCAGATGCTTTAATAGCAATTCCTGGCTTTCTGCCTGAATCAGACAACTGTCCAAGTATGGGTGTATTTGGATATTTCTCTGCCTGCAAAATGCAATGGCTGGAGCTAGACACTTTGTGAATACCCTGGGTGCAGTAGATAAGCCAAATGGAAGTGCAGAGAAAGTACAGTTTTGTACCTACCATAAATGTAGATGTTCGAAGATCCACATTGCTGCAGTCCTAACTATTGGGGGTAGTCCGCTGTCCAGTCGGCCCGAATACCAAAGTATATGGCTGACGTCGGTCAGGGCGCATTAGACTGACGTCAGTACGTCAGGGTACTAATGCGCATGACCGACGTCATATCCTCAGTCTTTTCTTGCCCCAGATGTCAGAAGACCCTGAAAAGATAAGGCCAAAAACCAAAAACTCCCAAAATACCTGCACCAAAAAATATATATATATAATATATACACAATTAGCAGAATATAACCTCACCTACACAACCACCCCTAAACACAGAGGGGAAGGAGGGAGGGTAAATTGGACTGCAGCAATGTGGATCCTCGAACATCTACATTTATGGTAGGTACAAAACTGTACTATGTTCTTCATTCCACATTGCTGCAGTCCTAACTATTGGGTAGAATCCCAAAGCAGAGGTAAGGGAGGCTGGCAAATCATAAGGAAGCAGGAACTGACAACATGCCTTGCAAAATAGCTGTGGCAAAACCAGCCCTAGACTTAGAGTAGAGAGGAAGGTGATAATGCTTAGAGAAAGTATGCACTGAACTCCAAGTAGCTGCCTCCAAAATATCCTTAGTTGCCACCCCCCTTAGAAATGCCGTGGAAGTGGCAGTAGCCCTAGTGGAATGAGGCCTAATCCCAGCTGGAATCTCCTTGCCATGATGGGAATAACAAAATGTAATGCAACACCCAATCCACCTAGAAATAGTTTGTTTTGACACAGGCTTGCCCTTTGAACTCAAAGCAAAAGAAACAAACAACTGCTGAGACTGCCTAAAATCCTTAGTCCTGCTCAAATAATAACGCAATAGCCTGTGTACATCTAAAGTGTGCAAAATCTTTTCCCCTTTATTTTGGGGATCTGCATAAAAGGTAGGCAAATGAATAGTTTGGTTTAAAGCCACACTAGAAACCACCTTAGGCATAAAGGAAGGATTAGTGCGTAAAGATACCCTATCCTTATGAAAAATCAAAAAAGGCTCCACTGCCATAAGGGCCTGCAACTCAGAAACCCTTCTTGCAGAAGTAATGGCCAACAAAAAAGCAGTCTTCCATGACAAGCATTTCAATTCAGCAGTAGCCGCAGCTCAAAAGGTTGTAGAGTAAGTTTCTCCAACACAAAATTGAGAACCAAAGCAGGAGTAGGAGCTCTCTGGGGTCTTATATTCTTTGCCCCTCTAAGAAATTGCTTGAACAAAGGATGCGAAAACAATGGTGGGTCACAATCATAGTGAGCTGAAATTGCTGCAGCATGAATCTTAATGGAAGAGAAAGACAAACCTTTGTCCAGTAACTCAGTAAGATATTGAAGAGCCACACTCAAATTTGGCTCAGTAATCTCCAAATTGTTTGCTGCACTCCAAAACAAAAATCTCTTCCATTTTTCTGCGTACACTTTCCTTGTACTAGGTCTTCTGGCTTCCATAATCACATTTAAAACTTGTTGAGGAAGCTGAGACCTGCTGTCTTTCAAAACAGAATATGCCAGGCTGTTAGATGTAGAGAGTGAAGCTTGACATTGAGCAGATGACCGTCCCTCTGAGACAACAGGTGTGGAATCAAGGGTAAAGGCCATGGAGGCTTCCTTACCAGACTCCTCAGTAATGGGTACCACTGCTGCGAGGCCAATCTGGAGCTATTAAAATCATCCTTGGCTTGTCTTGTCTGACCTTTAGAAGCACCTTTGGAAGAAGAGGCAGAGGTGGAAAGGCATACACATGAAGATTTTTCCAACTGAAAGAAAGAGCATCCACTTTCCAAGCTGTGTGATGAAATCCCTTCGTGCAAAACTTTGGCAGCTGGTGGTTTAGTGGAGAAGCGAACAGATCTATGTCTGGAGTTCCCCATGACACTGTCAATTTTGAAATACATGAAGATCCAGTTTCCACTCGTGGGGATCCATGATTTGTCTGCTTAATACATCTGCTAAGGAGTTCTGTGCTCCCGGCAGAAACCTTGCCTGAAGAGTTAGTTGCAGACTGAGCGCAGTCTCCCATAAAATCATTGCTTGTCTGCACAATGGGTAAGAATGTGTTCCCCTTGTTTGTTGATGTACCACATGACAGTTGTGTTGTCTGTTAGAATCAACACCTGCCCTGGAAGAAGTAACTCCTTGAAAGCAATTAATGCAAACTGAACTGCTAACATCTCTTTCATGTTGATATGTAGATGCTGTAGTCTGGCAGGCCACTTGTCTTGTATCCACTTTCCATTTAGATGAGCTCCCAAGCAATATCTGAGGCATCTGTCGTTAGAATCTGACTTGCCTCTGGCCGGGTCACAGAGAGTCCCTTGTTTAGGTGACATTCCTGAGCCCACCACAAAAATTCCTTTTGAATGCAAGGTATTATTTGAATGACAGTGTCCAAATCCTGGCAGTGCTGTGTCCACAGATTTTGAGATACCATTGTAGCTTCCTCATATGCAGTTTGGCATTGGGAAGCACCAGAATACAAGATGCCATGAACCCTAAGGCTTGAAGGACTGTCCTTGCAGTCAGCCCGGACTGAAGAGATAGATGATGGAAGTAACTGGAAAGATTCTTTTGTTTGTCCGGGGGTTTAAAGGCCATCTGGGCCGCTGTATTCAGTCTCACACCCAGAAAGCACATGTCTTGAGAGGGTACTAGACTGGACTTTATTTCGTTCACAGAATACCCTAGGCATCTTAGCACTGCTATGACATATTCCAGATGCTGTAGAAGATCTTCTTTTCTTGAGCCAGAATCAGGCAGTCGTCCAAGTAAGGATAGATTTGGATTCCTTTTAGCCTGAAGTAAGCTATCACTGGAGCCAGAACCTTTGTGAATACTCTGGGCAGTAGATAAGCCAAAGGGCAATGCAGAGAACTGATAATGAGAATTTCCAGCTCGAAAGCAGATACTTCCTGCAACTTAGTCTTATTGGCACATGAAGGTAAGCTTCCTTGAGATCTAAAGTTACCATCCAGTGATCTTTGCCCAGCAGAGGTAAAAGCTGTTGTAACGTCAACATTTTGAACTTGGGAATGTCCAGATAAGTGTTGAGGATAGATAAATCCAAGATTGGTCTCCACGTGTTCCCCTTCTTTGGTACTAGGAACAGGCGAGAATAAAATCCTAGGCCCCTTTCCGGCACAGGAACTGACTGAATGGCCCCTATTTGGAGCAACAGAGAAATTTGCTTGTGAGCCTCTGTTCTTTGAAGAGGAGGAATGTCCGGCATGCCTTTGAAAGGAGGCAAGGTATGGAAATAAAACCTGTAACCGTGGTGAATAATATCCAGAACCCATCTGTCTTGGGTAATTAAATTCCAATTTTCTTTGAAAAGAGACAGCCTTCCTCCCAAAGGTGCTGCCAGGCAAGAACGTACTGGCAGCTGAAAAGGCAGGTCATTGGGTCTGCTTCACGAAAGGACTGACCCCTGCCCTCACCAGAAGTCTGAGCAGGGGAACTCCCTGTCCTAGGCCTAAAAGAACCCTGAGCTCTGCCCCTACCACGTCTAGACCTACCCCTAGACTGGGAATCATAAGCAGGATAAGTCCATCCCTTAGTAGGCCAATTTCTACTAAACTTGGAGGCTGCACCTGCAAAAATCTTTAACAGTTTGCATAGACTTAGCCTTGTCCTCCATTTTCTTCAAAACTGCTTCCACAGGCGAACCAAACAACACATCAGACTGTAAAGGAGCATCCAAAATCCTTGTCTTAACATGCTCAGCTAAATTTTGATCTCTCAGCCAGGCGTGCCTACGAAGAACAGAACCAGTGGCAGCCACCCTGGAGGAGGCCTGCACAGCATCAAAACCACACTGCAAGGAATGTTTACCCACCTGTTCAGACACATGAACTAAATCCTGCAACTCTTTACACTCAATACCTTCAGCCAGAGCATCCACCTTAGATTTCAACTGTGAAAGAAGATAATTCTGATATTTTAACATGTGAAACTGACAATTCAACGCCCTCATGGCTAAAGTGGAAGAAGTATACACTTTCTTTCCCCATCTATCCAAAGCCCTTGCCTCTATCAGGAGGGACAGGATTTTTAACAACTGAGGCCTTCACACCTTTAGGCCCCTGAGAGACAGTTTCTGGGTCTGCTCTAGGACTCTTAAAAAGATACTTATGAGCTTCAGGCATCCTATAATACCTATCCGGTTTAACTGGGGCAGGAGGCAAAGAATCAGGATTCAGGGAAGCCTCTGCAAACACATCTTCCACCACATTCAAAACAGGAGGTATAGCTAAAGGCCTATGCTGGGGTAAAAAAAAGTATTCCCTAAGCCTTTTCCTGGAATCAGAGAAATCTTGACCTTCCCATTTAAAATGCTCCCTCATGGAATGCAGAGTCTCTGAAAATGAAAAATCCTCAGGAGGAGAAGCAGAAGGAGTAGAATCATCCACATCAGAATCAGAATAAGGAGGGTACTCCTGCAAGTCTTCAGAAGACTCAAGCCTCCGAGCATTGCTCAAAACTCTCAAACTCAGGTTCCACCCTAGGCCTCTTATCAGGAGGGGACATAGAACCCCTAATCATAGTTATCAAATCCGCTGCCTTTTTAAGCATATGTTTCGTAGGCAAAGATCCTGAAGCACTAGGAGAAACCCCACAGAAGCAAAACTGGGCCTCCCCCTCAAGGAAGCCTGGGAAACTGAAGGAGGCTCTAACCACCTTAGGAAGAGAGGGAAGAACAGCCACCTGAGAAGCCCCTCAGCCTGGCCTACTTCCTGAGAGGATACATCCTGTAACAGTAAAGTCTCCTCCTGAGACTCCAAAGAGACACCTGGCAAAACCTCCGGCTCCACTGAGCCTTCCAAAGAACCGACGTCTGGGACTGTCGGTTCCTCCACTCTAGGCTTTGCTGCTTTATCTTTGCGTTTTAGCGAAGCGCCGGAGCATCCGGCGGCATTCTATAACTACAACGCTTCCCAAACACTAACCTGGCACAGTCTAACCTTCTCTTAATAGTGCGTTTGTTAAATCTAGCACAAGAGCGGCATCCAACAACGTCGTGCTCAGGCCCTAAACAAGGTATACACAAAGTATGGTAATCCCTATGAGGTATCTGTTTCCCACAAGAAATACAGTTATTTACTTTTCTGACATCCGGTTAAATACTGAGGCAAGAAAAACCAAAATATTCCCCAGCGGGTACTTAGCCAACTTTGATTCGGTCTGAAACTCTGACTTCAGAAACTTTCAGAACGCCAACCTGCACTCGCAAAATTGCTTCTGCATCGGACCATGCGGCAAAAAAGACTGAGGATATGACGTCGGTCATGCGCATTAGTACCCTGACGTACTGACGTCAGTCTAATGCGCCCTGACCGACGTCAGCCATATACTTTGGTATTCGGGCCGACTGGACAGCGGACTACCCCCAATAGTTAGGACTGCAGCAATGTGGAATGAAGAACATCTGAAAGGGCATGGAACCTGCCCTGAAGCGTAGGTATTTTCTGCAAGATTCCCTTAATGGAATGTGCAGGTAAGCTTCCTTTAAGTCCAAGGTTCTCAACTAGGCATCTTGCCTATCATAGGAAGCAGCTGTTGAAGTGTTAGCATCTTGAGTTTTGGGATTACCAAAAAAGTGTTTAGAATAGAGAGGTCCAGGATAGGACGCCAGGAGCTGCCTTTACTGGGTACCAGGAAAAGTCATGAATAAAAACCTTGTCCCCTTTCATCTGCTGGAACAGGTTGAATAACCCTGATACTTAGAAGAGAGAACCTGCTGTTGACCCTCTGCCCACTGATTTGGGGATAGGTCTGGCCAACCGTTTGGAGTTGGTAGGGTGTGGAAGTGGAATCTGTATCCTTTGGGAAACTATATTCAAAACCCATTTGCCCTGGGTAATAAGTTCCCAGTTTTTTGCATGCAGGGTGAGCTTTCCACCTAAGGGAGCAGGTAGTTTAGCAGGGCTTGGAAGGTTAAAGTAAAGTTATTGTGCCATTTTTCCGTAGGAGGGGTCTTTCTACTCTCTGCTTTGGAAGTGGGAGCCCTCCACTGCTTAGGCCTGTGCGTAGCCCGAGACTGTAATCTAGGTGGTCTGTTGTTCCTGGGTTTGGACTAAAAGCCTGGAAGAGACTGGAAAAGACCAATTCTTTGAAGGCCAATGCCTAAATCTGGGAGGCTGTACTTGCAGGAAATCTTTAACAGTTTGCATAGATTTAGCTTTTTCCTCCATCTTTTTGATGACAACTTCTACTATGTTGCCAAACAGGTGGTCTTGGGTTTAAGGGAGCATCCAGTAATTTAGCTTTAAGATGATCTGGCATGTTTTGCTCCTTAAGCCATGCATGCCTTCTAAGTACAGACCCAGTGACAGCAGCCCTGCAAGATGCTTCTAAAGCATCAAAACCACATTACAAAGTACGTTTACCAACTTGTTCTGCAGAATGCATTAAATCTTATAATTCTTTGTGTTCAGCAGAGTCAGGAATCAACATCATTTTCTGTTTAAGCAGCACCATAATATGCTGCTGATAAACATATGAAACTGGCAATTTAAAGTCCTAATGGCTAAAGTAGCAGAAGTATGTACCTTCTTACCCAATCTATCCAAGGCTCTAGAATCTCTATCACAAGGGGTAGGGTTTTTGGCAGCAGTAGCCTTAATGCCCTTTGGCCCTTGGGAAATGGTCTCTGGATCCGCAGTAGGATTCTTGAAGAGGAACTTGTGAAAGTCAGGTACTCTAATACCAGTCAGGTTTTCTGGGAGCTGGAGGTAAAGTGTCTAGGGAAATGCTAGATTCCAAGAAAGCATCTACAATGTCCAGAAAAGGAGGGACAGCGAAAGGCCTATGTTAAGGAAGGAGTAGGAATTCCCTAAGCCTCTTTTTGGAGTCAGAGTAATCCTTGCTTTCCCAGCAGAAAGGCTCCCTAACAGTGTGTGTAAGGTTTCACCAAAAGATGTAATCCTCTGGAGGGGAAGCAGAGGGAATGGAATCCTCTGCATCAGAATCCTCAAAGGCAGAAAGTGGCAAATCCTGGTAATCAGAAGAAACGGAAATATCAGATTCCTGACCAGAAGGAAAATCAGTTCTAGGTCTCAGAGGGGGAAGGCTGGCTCTCCTTAATTAAGATAAGGTCTTCAGCCATTCTAAACATTTGTTTTTTAGGCATATGTGCCTGAGCATGTGGTTTGGACGTTGATTTTCTAGGCGTGGGTCGAGTTTTAGGCCTGGATGAAGATGGCGTTGGTTTAAAATGCAAGTCTGTAGGCCTGAATACACCCTCAGAAGCCGGTGTCTGCACAGTGGCTCCGGACCCAGCCAAGGTAGAAACATCCGCAGGTTCATTAGTCTAAGAAGCATCTCACGGCATACCAGACTATGAATGGGTCTCAGTAGAGGCCTGCGAATCTGAAGTAGCTGGTATCAGGGGCTGAGAAAGCACCTCACTGAGTACCGGCGGACTGGCGACTAGCTTAACGGAAGTGTCGTCAGCAGTTTTGGAACTATGCAGTCTGTCTCCGTTTTTATCCTTACATTTTTTTTTTCAGAATATCGGTAGTTGGATGGCTTACCAAAGCCATTTCTGGATAGTTAAACAGAGTACCAAAATAATTTGCTGCAAATATAGACCAATGACGAATAGTTCGGGGTTGAACAAGGCACAAAACCAACAGCGAAGAACATCGTGGTCTGGGTCTAGGCAAGGAATGCAGTACAAATGAAAATCTTTGAGGTATTTGCTTTCCACAGTTAATACAATTGTTAACTTTGACTGACACTGGTTAAGAGCAAGAAAAAGGATCACCAACGGGGTACTTAGGGTTTTTTGAAGACTTCAGTTCTGAAACTCAAAAACGAAAATTTCAGGAGTCGGACGACTGCCACTTGTGAGCTGCTTCTGCTTCGGGCACCGCGCAGCAAGAAAGACTGATGTAATGGCATCGGCTGCATGTTTTATATCCCTGTCGACCTGACGTCATGGAAGAAACAGCATCCGATGCAGGAATCCAAGACCCTGGTATTCAGGCCGACTGAAGGCTACCAGCAGACAGATAACCCAAATGTGATGACTGCAACAGTGAAACACGAAGAACATCATCCCCTTCCCAACAGAAAGATGGGGCATCCCTCTGTCATGCCAAGGGATCTGGGACCCGGGCACAAAACTTGGGACATTATCTGTTCACAGTGAAGGCAAAGAGATCCACCTGAGGTGTATCCCACTGATGAACCATGTCCATAAACACATTCCTATGTAACATCAATTTGTGGGATTGACTCATGGACATGCTCAATGTGTCTGCCACTACATTCTGAGTTGAGGGAATGTAAACTGCCTGGAGGGAAAGTTGACTCTAGAAAGCTAATTCCCAGGCCTGCAAAGCCAGTTTGCACAGTAGGTAGGAATGTGTCCCTCCCGGTTTGTTGACATACCAGAGTACTGTGGTGCTGTCTGTATACCACCTTAAAACTCCTGGGTAAAGAAGAGGTTTGAAAACTTCTACAGCGAAGATCAGGGTCCTCATCTCCTTTATACTGATGTGCTCTTCTTTTCTGGGCTGGAGATCAGACATCTCTGACCCTCCATGAGTCCAGTGTTGCTCTCCAACCCATGTGTGAAGCATCCATGTACAGCTCCTGAGTGGGAGGAAGTGGTTGCAAGGTTAAGTCTGGGTTCTTCGCCACCTGCTGTATCCACAAGTGTAATTTCTTTTTCAGGAAAGGCAGGAGCGAGATAAACTCCAGAGGGTGGGAGTGTTATACCCATACTATTCTCAAAAACACTGGAATTTCCTCATGCCCAACTCGACTAGAAGAAGCATGGGAATAGTGGAAGCCATAAACCCCAGGAGGTGAAGAAATCCCTAGCAGAGATTGGGGGAGCAATTGGTCCTGGAAGTAGGAGATTTATTTTATTTATTTTACATTTGTTGACCAGGACAGTCTGACTGGATACATGTCCATTTTCAGCGATGGCCCAGGGAGAAAAAAGTACAGTTTTGTACCTACCATAAATGTAAATGTTCGAGTGTACACCCTGCTGCAGTCATCACACTTGGGTTATCCTGTCATCAGGCGGTCCCCGCAGTTGGCCTGAATTCCAAAGTCTTGGTCCGGCGTCAGTTGCTGTCGCTTCTTCCCTGACGTCAGTGCGCCAGGGGGTATAAATGATGCATCCGGCACCATTTTCTTCAGTTTTTCTTGCCTCAGATGTCAGGTGCCCCCAAAAAGGTGGTCAGTAATTAGTACCAATCTAAAAAATTTAGCACAAACACAGCATCCCTCCAGCTATAAGCAAATACATCAGAAAGGTATTGTAAAGATTTAGTTAGGTCAGAGGGGATGGAGGGAGGGTAACCTGGACTGCAGCAGGGTGTACACTCGAACATCTACATTTATGGTAGGTACAAAACTGTACTATGTTCATCGTGTTACCCTGCTGCAGTCATCACACTTGGGTAGAATCCCAAAGCTAAGGATGGGTGGAGGAGTCAAAGAGGGTTAAAGGAGGCTAGAAGGCCCTGCAGAACTGCAGTGGCGAAGCCAGCTCTAGTCTTGGAGTAAAGTGGTAAGTGGTAGTGTTTGGTGAAGGTGTGTACTGAACTCCAAGTTGCAGCTTCCAAAATATCCTTGGTTGGCACCCCCCTGAGGAAAGCTGTAGATGTAGCTGCTGCCCTGGTAGAATGGGGCCTTATGGTAGCAGGAACTGGTTTTCCATGATGGGTATAGCAAAAATGAATGCAATGTCCTATCCATTTGGAAATGGTCTGTTTTGATATAGCCTTCCCTTGTGAAGCTGCAGCATAGGATACAAAGAGTTGGCCAGATTTTCAGAAAACCTTAGTTTTATCCAAGTAGTAACGTAGTTGCCTGTGAATGTCCAAGGAGTGCAGGAGTCTTTCTCCTTTGTTCTGTGGATTTGGAAAGAAGGTGGGTAAGTGGATGGTTTGATTTAGAGCCACACTGGATACCACCTTAAGGCATTAAGGAAGGATTAGTTCATAGAGAAACTCTGTCTTGACGGAAAATGAGGAAAGGCTCTACTGCCATTAGTGCCTGAAGCTCTGAGACTCTTCTGGCTGAAGTTATTGCTAGCAGCAGGGCAGTCTTCCATGATATAAATTTTAGATCAGCAGAGAAAGCTGGTTCAAAAGGAGATAGCGTAAGTTTTTCCAGAACAAAGTTGAGGTCCCAGGTTGGTGTAGGTGCTCTCCTAGGAGGCCTAATGTTTTTGGCCCCACTAAGAAACCGTCTTAGAAGCAGATGTGAAAATAAGGGTGGATCCGTGTTGTAGTGGGCTGAAATAGCTGAGGCGTGGATTTTAATACATGAAAAAGAAAGTCCTTTGTGCAACATCTCAGTTAAATACTGTAGAATCTGAGGCAGGTGAGGCTGATGGGTATTTTGGCCTTTAGCCTGGTTCCAGGCGCAAAACCTTTTCCATTTGTCAGAGTAGGCCTTCCTGGTGCTGGGCCTCCTACTTCCAGAATAACATCCATAACTGCTTGAGGAAGAGGAGCCTGCTGGTTGCTTAGGTGATTTGCCATGCAGCCAAATTTAAGGTTTTGAGCTGGCTGTGTAGAATCTGATTGTCTTGCTGTGTGAGCAAATGAGCAATTTGTGGTAAAATCCAAGGTGGGCCCTGGGCCATATTCCTTAATAGTGGGTACCAGTGCTGGCGTGGCCAGTCTGGGGCTATGAGTATCATTCTGGGTCTCTCCTTCCTGACTTTCAGAAGCACCTTTGAGAGAAGGGGCAATGGAGAGAAGTCATATACTGTCAGGTTTTTCCAACTGAATGAGAGTGCGTCCACTTTCTAAGCTTGATGGTGAAGTGTCCTTGTACAAAATTTTGTTAGCTGATAGTTTTGGGGGCTGGCAAACAGGTCTATGTCTGGGTGACCCCATTTTTGAGTTATCATTGCAAATACTTGTGGATCCAGTTTCCACTCGTGGGGATCCATGATGTTTCTGCTGAGGTCGTCTGCCAAAGTGTTCTTTTTTTCCTGGCAGGAATTGAGCTTGTAGCTGAACTTGGTAAGCTAGTGCTGTGTTCCACAAGGTCATTGCTTGCCTGCATAGAGGGTAGGAATGTGTACCCCCTTGTTTATGTACCACATTACTGTGGTGTTGTCCGTCCTTACTGTAAGCTGTCCTGGATGCAAGAGGTTTTTGAAGGCTGTCAGGGCATTCTGTACAGCTAGCAGTCTCTTTTTGATTGATGTGCAGATTCCTTTGATCTGAAGTCCATATGCCTTGAACACACTGTCCTGCCATGTGTGCCCCCCAGGCACAGTCCGATGCATCTGTTGTCATAGTTTGCCTGGCTGGGGGCAAGGTGAAAGGCTGACCCTTGTTGAGGTGACATGCCTGTGACCACCATAAAAACTCTTGTTGAAGCAGGGAATGAGAGATATCATTGTGTCCAAGCTGTGGCTGTGTTGAGACCATACGCTTTTTAGGTACCACTGTAATTTCCTCATATGCAGCTTTGCAAATGGTATTAGTAGTATGCAAGATGCCATGAAACCCAAGGCCTGCAGAATTTGTCTTGCAAGGAGTTGGGTCTTTGTTGCCATTGTTTTGAAATATTGAGTCAGTTGTAGTTTGTCTGGTGTCAGATAAGCCTTCTGGGCCGTTGTATTCAAGCTGGCACCCAGGAATGTCATTTTGTGAGGGCACTAGTTTTGATTTATTTTCGTTTACTGTGTACCCTAGGCAACTTAGAAGATGTTTTACAAAGGCCAGCTGTTGTAAGAGGATGTCCTTGCTTTCTGCTTGGATGAGGCAGTCGTCCAGGTATGGGTATATTTGAATTCCTCTGTCTGCAGTATGCAATTACTGGTGCCAGGCATTTTGTGAAAACCCTGGGCGCAGTGGATAAGCCAAAGGGCAGTGCAGAGAATTGGTAATGGGTTGAACCTGCAATGAAACGGAGGTATCTTCTGCAATTTTGTCCGATAGGGACATGCAGGTATGCCTCCTTGAGGTCCGTTACTAGCCATGCTTTCTTGCCCAACATGGGAAGAAGCTGCTGTAGTGTTAGCATCTTGAATTTGGGCAACTGTAAGAAAGTGTTTAGAATTTAAAGATCCAGAACTGGTCTCCAGGCATTGTCCTTTCTGACGACTAGAAAGAGTTGAGTAAAATCCTTGGCCTTGCTCCCGTGTAGGTACCAGATGAATGGCTCTCATGTCCATGAGAGCTGTAATTTGGTTTTGTGCCTCTTCCCATTGATTTTGTGGCAGGTCTTCGTTGGCAAGGTGTGGAAATGGAATCTGTATCCTTGTGAAATTATGTCTAGGACCCATTTGTCCTTTGTGACGACGCGCCAGTTGTCTGAAAAAAGTGCTAATTTTCCTCCCAAGGGAGCTGCCAAGAGGGTCTTGCTTGGCCATATGAGGTTTAAGTCATTGAGTTTGCCTTCTAGTAGTTTGGGGCCTGTCTTCTCTCCTCCTTTCTGTGTTGCAGTGCCCCATTGTCGAGGTTTGTAGTGGGTTTGTGGTTGTCCTCTGCCTCTTGGATGTCTGTATTTACCCCTCTGTGGTCTGTCAGTAGCTGGAAAGGACCATTTTTTGTTGGCCAATTTCTGCTGAAGCGAGGGGGCTGAACCTGTAAAAAAATCTTTGACCATCTGCATAGATTTTGCCTTATCCTCCATTTTCTTTAAGACGACTTCTGCTTTAACTCCAAATAGGACATCCTGCTGTAAGGGAGCATCTAGTAGGTTTGCTTTAACATGATCAGGCAGAGTTTGTTCCTTTAACCAAGCATGCCTACGTATAACAGACCCAGTAACAGCTGCTCTACAGGAAGCTTCCAAGGAATCAAATCCACATTGTAAAGTATGTTTGCCCACCTGTTCAGCTGCATGCAAAAGATCCTGCATTTCCTTCAATTCAGGCTGTTGAGGGAGTGTGCTCATTTTTTGTCTTATTTGAGACATTAGAAATTGCTGGTATTTTAGCATGTGAAATTGACAATTTAGTGCTCTCATAGCTAGAGTGGCTGAGGTGTAAACCTTTTTCCCCCACCTGTCTAGTGCTCTGGAGTCCCTTTCAGAGGGTACTGGATTTTTTGCCATAGAAGCCTTAGCCCCCTTTGGGACCCCGGGAGATAGTCTCTGGGTCAGCAACAGGGTTTTTATAAAGGAATTTGTGGGAGTCAGGCACTCTATAATATCTGTCTAGTTTGGCTGGAGCAGGAGGCAGAGAATCTGGATTTAAACTAGATTCTAAGTAAACATCCATAATGTCTAAAACTGGGGGGATAGCAAGAGGTCTGTGCTGGGGAAGTAAAAGAAACTCTCTGAGCCTTTTCTTTGAGTCAGAGTAGTCCTGACCTTCCCAGTGAAAATGTTCCCTCATAGTGTGTAAAGTTTCCCCAAAGGAGTAGTCTTCAGGGGGAGAAGTTGAGGGAATGGAATCCTCAGCATCAGAATCTTCATAAGGGGGAAAGGAGTAGTCTTGTTCCTCAGAGGAGCCTGAGGAAATAGACACTTGATCAGAGGAGGCATAATCTTCCTCTTGTCTAGGCCTTTTGTCGAGGGGTGGGGGGGTGGGAACCCCTGATTAAAGAGATCAAATCTTCAGCCATTTTAAGCATCTGTTTCTTAGGCATGGGGCCTTAAACAGGAGACTGAAGTGCAGTCTTTTTAGGTTTAAGAGGAGTCTTAAGCTTAGGATACGTTTTTATAGTAAGCGTTGTCGGTCTGAAGACACCTTCAGAAACAGACGGTGTTTCTGCAGCACCGACATCTCTTTCTGCAATGTCGTCGGTAGGGTCTAAAGAAAATGGCTGCGTCGGCCTAGCACTCTCCACCAAAGGATCCAAAGCGGTCTCGGGTTCCAATTCTGTGGTAGCCAGGGGCTGCGTAGGCACCTCACTGAGAATCGGTGAACCAGAGACCAGCCCAGCCGAGGCCTTGGAGTCTGGCTTGGGTCTAGGCTGCCTGTCCTTATCCTTGCGTTTTTTGTGCACGCCGGTAGTCGGTTGCTCCGACGGCATGGTGTAGTTAAATTTTCTACTGAAGTAGTGTCATGCGAAATCAAAGCGTCATTTTATAGTACGCTTATTGAACCTAACACAAAAGTGACAACCAGTGACGTCGTGGTCTGGGCCTAGGCAAGGTATACAACAAGAATGAAAATCCTTATGAGGTATTTGCTTCCCACAAGAAATACAATTAAGTTTTTCTGACATCTGTCTGAGGCAAGAAAAGTTTCCCCAACGGGGTACTTAGCTTTATTGAAGACTTCGGATCTGAAATTCGACTTCGAAAATCTCAGGAGTCTGCCAACTGGCTCTTGCGAACTGCTTCTGCTTCGGGCACCGCGCGGCAAGAAAGACTGAAGAAAATGGCGACGGATGTATCATTTATACCCCTGGCGCAGTGAAGTCAGGGAAGAAGCGACAGCAACCAACGCCGGACCAAGACTTTGGAATTCAGGCAGACTGCAGGACCGCCTGACAAAAGGATAACCCAAGTGTGATGACTGCAGCAGGGTAACACGAACATCTCCAGAGTATACATAATAAAACATAGTAATAAGGACAATATAACAGAAACAAAGGTGAATGTAGCAATGCAGACAAATACAAATAAGCTATTACCGTTAATATTTTGACAGTCAGAAGTAGACAGTTTCACATTTGCAAGCACTAGTTATAGTGAGGAGAAATGAAAACACATTAGCAATGACATCTAGTAGATTTTTGTACATTTATTAAAGCTGGCTAGCCAGGTTTGTTACAGTGGCAGAGCCAGTTTAGTGCCAGATGTTGTTTGAGTTTGGTCTTAAATTCATGTGGGGAGGAAAGCATAGTAATGTCAGCTGGGAGTTGATTCCATGTTCTACCTGCAGAGCTTGACAAGAGAGCTACTCCTGCTGTATTGTTGATTTTGATTGTAAGAATTTGAAGTTTATTAGAGGATCGAAGCAGTCTCTGATTAGTTTGGGCAGTGATAATATTTCTATGAGATGAGGGACAGGACCATTTCTGGAGGTACGTAAGCCAACATCCTGTCTGATTGGATCCTGCAACGAAGAAAGATGTGGTCCTAGGAAGGGACCAGAGAAGTTCTCTGATAATTGATAGTGAACCCTAGACTCTCTAGCAGTGACACCCTGAAGGATATCTGGAGTCTGAGCCTGGAGAAGGTCATCTAGGTATGGAAAAATCTGGATGCCCTGTAGCCTGCAGAAAGCTATGACAGGAGCTAACATTAGCCTGCAGAAAGCTATGACAGGAGCTAACATTTTGTGAACACCCTTGTGGGTACATACAATCCAAAGGGCAAGACGCAGAATTGAAAATGTGATGAAGCAATAGCAAAGTGAAGAAACTTCCTGAACTGCAGATGAAAGGGAAAATTCAGATTTCAGATAAATGCAGACACCTTTCTATAACCTAGGTAAAGCAAAATATTGTGTTTGACAGTTCCCTATTTCCAGTGAAGGTAACAGATCCGAGTAGCCATCACTACATTTTCAAGCCTCTAGAGTGGGATATAAATGACACTTATTAGAATGACTCTTCTTAATCAAGCATCCTCTTCTGATGTCCCACCCACTTTCACCACTGTTTCTTCCTCTTCCAAATAAACTTCCAAACATTTTAAAGCTAATTCATGCAAGCAACGCTGTTAATGTTTGAACTCTAATCAACATACTGCTTAAATCTTTCTACTTTGATGTGTAAAATTCGTTATGAATCTTACTGTGCTACATTGTTATCGTTGCTTTTTCAAGTGTAAATATATTTAGTACGTTATAATTACTACTTGTACTTTTTTTTTTTTAAATCTTTTCATTTAACATGTAACGACATTTTAAATTTTTCTATCTTGTTGGAGCTTTTCTCCCCGGGCCTCTACTGAAAATGGAAATATATCCAGCTAGACTAGCCCGGTTAACAACTGTAAACTAAATAAATAAAATGTCAGACTGAAAATGGATGTCAGTAATAAAGCAACTCTGTGCAGTCAAGTACAGTTTTTCAGCACATTAGTGGATCCTCCAGGAACTATACACCAAAAACTCTTCTTACGACAAATCTTGCTAGACCATCGTATGTCTCTAAGTAAACGCAACTGATGCAGCAAACATCAAAATCATGTTTACAGTTTAAGACTACAAAGAAAGATCACAAGAGGGCAATAGCCTCATGTCTGAATTGCCAATAGTTAACTTGAAAGTTTTGCTTGCAGAAATACACCATGTAAAACTAAGAAAGTGTGTAGAAGTGGTACGTATTTGTTTCTTAAATGGGTGGGTGGGATGGTCCCAAGGACGTTTTCAGCAATGACTCTGAACTGTCGAAGAAAGACAGCAAGGAAAAGACCAATGACAGGAATGATTACTTTCAGTGCAGTTCATAGGATTTTAGATGAGTGTGCATATGGGTGTATAAATACTAATATAAATAAAACTTTTAGTTATGTACTTACCATAACTTTAGATGTTTGGGATCCATCTCGCCTACATTCAATACTGATGGGCTCGGAGCCAATCCCTCGGCTCCGACTCGGCACGCTATGCTATAGAGCGAGGCCTCTTATTGGCTGAGCTATTTCTTATCCCAGGATGCACCACCACTAATCCCCCAGATCTTGTTTGTCCGCATTCATGCACACATGCACAACTTGTTTATATAACATTGTTAGATGTTTCAAGATGAAACAACAGGATTCGGACCTTCTGATATCGTCTGATCTCCAAGGAAGGGGGAAGGAGGGTGGGTTATTGGGAATGTAGGAGAGATGGATCCCAAACATCTAAAGTTATGGTAAGTACATAACTAAAAGATGTTATGTGATCCTATCTCGCCTACATTCAATACTGATGGGACAGCGTCCTCAGCACCTAAATCCTGGGTGGCTCATTGGAAAACACTCCTGAGCACTGTGGAACCAAATGAAGCTCGTCCTCTAGATGCCACATCCAATTTGTAGTGGGAAATGAAAGTGTGCGGGGAAGACCATGTAGCCGCAGCACAAATGTCACTAATGGCAAGCTTAGAATGAAATGCTATCGAAGTAGCCATAGCCCTTGTAGAATGAGCTTTGACAGAGGTGGTAAGCTCTTTGTTAGAATAAGAATAAGCTTGAGTAATACAGTCCCTGATCCATTTGGCAATAGTGACCTTTGTGACGGCTTTGCCCAATTTATTATCTGCAAAGGATACAAACAACTGATTTGTTTTCCTTGTTTGTTTGGTCCTATCTAAATAAAAACGCAACTGCCTGTGGACATCTAATGTGTGGAATATGAATTCCGCTTTGTTAGAATACTTCGGAAAGAAGACTGGAAGTTCTAATGATTGTTGTAGGCAGAAACTGGAACAAACTTTAGGGACAAAGGAAGGATTTGGCCTGAGAGATACTCTGTCTTTGTGAAAAAACAAGTACGGAGGTTTTACAGACAAAGCTTGAAGCTCTGAAACCCTTCTGGCAGAAGTAATCGCCACCAGAAAGGCAGTCTTCCACGATAGAAATTTTAAATCACATGTCGCTGCCGGTTCGAAGGGGGAGGAAGTTAAGGCGCGTAACACCACATCGAGATCCCATGGAGGAGCAGGATGAGAAACAGGAGGTCTTAAAAGCGCAGCACCTTTCAAGGTCTTACACAATCTGTTGCTCATTAAAGGTGGGTTTATAGATTCGTGAAAATTGGAAATAGCTGCCAATTGAACCTTGATGGTAGAGACTGAAGAGCCTTGATTGAAAAGAGAAGTTAGAAATTTCAGTACTTCTGATACGGGAATAGTGATGGGATCCAGGCCCCGGAGTTGAGCCCAAATAGCAAATCTTTTCCATTTGCTAGAATACAATTTCTTTGTAGCAGACTTGTGGGCCGAAGATAAGATGCGTACAACTTCTGGATCCAATGTATGACTCCTGACTATAGTCGGAAGAGGAGGAGCCAAGCCGTCAATTTTAAGGTGTGTAGGGACTGGTGGAATAGTCCCGACTGATGAACCAAAAGGTCTGGGATCTGATCCAGGAACCATGGACCTTCCAGAGCATATTTCCGAAGATAGGGAAACCATACTTGACGAGGCCAGTAAGGAGCAACTAAAATCATTTTGCTCCCCAAGAGAGATGCCTTTTGGATCACCCTGGGAAGGAGAGGAACTGGGGGGAAGGCATAAAGCAAGCCGGTGGGCCAAGGACGGGCTAGTGCGTCCATGGGGCTCTTCCCCGGAGCCGGGGTTAGGGAGAAGAACTTTTTGCACTTCGCATTCAGTGGAGTCGTGAAGAGGTCGCAACACGGAACTCCCCATTTGCTGAAAATCTGATTTGCAACTGTCATGTTCAGAGACCATTCGTGAGGAGAGAGGATGGTTCTGCTCAGTGTCGGCTATCACATTGGACTTGCCCGGGATATGAGTAGCCACTAGAAAGCGTTTGGTCGACACTGCCCATTCCCAGACTCTCATGGCCTCTCTGCAAAGAGGATAGGATCTGGTCCCTCCCTGTTTGTTCAGGTACCAGACAACTGACATGTTGTCTGAGTGAATGGCAATTACGCCCTGAGGGAGGTAATCGTGAAGGGCTTGAAGGGACAGAAGCACCGCCCTCATTTCTAGGATGTTGATATGAAGTAGGGTCTCTTCTGGGTGCCATTTGCCTTGGACTGACCAGCCCAGGGAATGCCCCCCCCCACCCCATCTGGGAGGTGTAAGTGGTCAAAGTGGCCACAGGAGGAGGTGGGACAAAGGGTCGTCCCTGATCCAAATTGGAGGGCACTAGCCACCAGCGAACGTCCCGTTTGCACGTTTCCGTGATCCATATGAGGTGACTGAGAGGGAGTTCCTGAAAGGACCACTGAACTGAAAGAAGCCACTGGAGAATTCTCATGTGCAACCTTGCCAGGGGGACTAGAAGAACCGTGGCGGACATGGATCCCAATAGCTGCAGGACCATTCTGGCTGGGGCTTTGGATCTGGGAAGTAAGGCTCGAACTTGAGCCTGTATGGTTTGTATTCTGTCTGTAGGTAGATAGACCCGCATTCGGTTTGAGTCTATCTCTACCCCTATGAATCTTATGCGTTGAGATGGCAGCAACACAGACTTTGGCCAATTGAAGGTGATTCCAAGGGAATTGCCCAGTGATATAGTGGCTTGTAGGCTCCACAATAGTAGATGCTTGGAGGTGGCAGTTGGGAGCCAGTCGTCTAGATACGGAAACACCTGGAATCCTAGACTTCTCAGGTGAGCAGTCACGACCGCCAAACATTTGGTGAACACCCTGGGGGCTGTGGTGAGACCAAAGGGCAGTGCGCGGAACTGAAAATGACTGCCTCCTATGCTGAAGCGCAGATGTCTCCTGGACGCTTGATGTACCATGATATGGTAATAAGCGTCCTTGAGATCTATGGAGCACATCCAAACACCTTTCCCCAGCAATGGGAGAATGGTTTGTAGGGTGACCATTCGGAACTTTGTTTTTGACTGAACGGTTTAGAATGCTGAGATCCAAAATGGGTCTCAAGTCCCCGGTCTTTTTTGGCACCAAAAAGAATCTTGAGTAAGTCCCTAATCCGATCTGGTTTGCGGGGACCGGTTGGATGACTCCTTTTTGCAGCAGCTTTGAAACTTCTGAGGCTGCAGTTTCCCGTTGACTGGGTGGCGGGTCCAGGATTTTTTTGGACTGAGGTGGAGAGTGAGAGAAAGGGATGGTGTAACCTCCGGCGATAATTCGAAGCACCCATCGGTCTTGAGTGATACCTTCCCAGGCTTTTAGGTGCTTCGACGACCCCGACTGGCTCCGGAGCTGCACAGTCGGGCAATCCCTCAGGGACTGTGAAAGGCTGAAGAGCCACGAAAGGACTCGCGGTCTCCAGTGTTGCGAGGGCCTCTGCTGCCTCTGGGACAGCGTCTTCCAGAAGAATTTCCCCCTCCCCTGCCTCTGGAAGGGGGATCGTCCTGCTGTGAGGGGTAAGACTTGAGATCTACGGAACCACATTTTCCCTCCTCTTTTAGCCTTGGGGTAAGGCCGAAAGGGAGTGTAAAATCGTGCCCCTATGGCAGTCAGAGTCTTACCTTCTTGCTCGCAGCGGGTCAATGTGTCCTTTACCTTGGGTCCAAACAAGGAGGACCCATCAAAGGGGGCGTCGGCAAAGGAAGATTTAAAGGCCTCCGCAAAATGACACAGGCGGAGCCAGGCTTGTCTCCATAGAGCAATGCCTGTACCCGCCGCTCTACTCGCCTCTTCGGCCGCATAAGAAATGAGCCTCATGGACGAGTTTGAAATGGACGACAGTGTAGCCAACTGAGAGCCAACTGTCTGGGCCAGCTCCTCAGGCAGGTTACCCAAGAGGGTATCGGAAAGTTCTTTGATCAGATCCCTCTGAAATCTGGTAAAGTGCGTGAGATAGTTCAAGGACCTTAATGTAAAGGCCGCTGAATTTAGGGTGCGCTTACCGTACCGATCCATGCTCCTAAACTCCTTATTAGGAGGATGGACGGACGTAGAAGCCTCTGCTACATCTTGCTGGGTAGCAGATGCCACCACCAAAGCATCTACAGCCACACCTTTAGTCAGGAACTCTTTTTCCGGGGGTGCTGAGAGAAATTTATTAGGACGAGCAGGCACCGGTTCCACAGAGTCTGGGTGTTCCCACGCCCTTCAACAGATCAAGTCCAAGAGCTCATCGAAGGGCGGAGACACCCAATAGGCGGAGGGCTGAGCCCCGAAGGCCTTAAGGAACACCGACTCATCAGCAGAAGGGGGTTTGGATTGCCAGCCGCCTCGTTGTTTAAGGGCTTCCAGGATGTCTGCAAAGGAGACATCATCCGAGGACGACTTAGGGGACCCCTCTGCATCACCGAGATCAGTGTCTGATGTAAGAGACTCATCAGGGGAGTCGACGTGCTTCCTCTTGCATGATCTTTTCCTGGGGGGTTCTTCCGAAGAAGCTTCGGAAGGACCTCCCGAGGGGGAAACCCCAGTGGGGGTAACCTCAGGCCCCGGGGCTCCGCTGTCTAAGGACAGGGGGACTGCCAAAGACCCAGTCTCGGTATGCAGGGAAGGAGCTGGGGAGACCGTGGAGGTAGCCAAAGATGATTTGGCTAACACACTCCTCATAGCCCTGAAGGCGGGACCACCAGAATCCTGGGAGGGTCCCATCTCCGTGGCCAAGACGGTGGACGGCACTCCCGCAGCCGACGCGCCAAGAGGAAGGCTTGGGACCGAAAACATCAGTCCCGAAGCATCCCCCCCCGGGGCCGACAGAAGAAGTCCGTGTACCGAACTCCGACTCAAGAGCCGGAGTTGGAGTAAGGGTCGGGCCCGACCCTAAAACCCCCATCGGTTCCACCAGCACTGGCTCCAACGGTGCCGAGGCTGTTGGAGGAGGAACCAAAGAAGCAGGGTGGACCATCGGCTCCGAAGCCGAATGGGCTGGAGCCGAAACTAGCTTTTGAAACACCGGAGACTGTAAGAGTCTTAGGAGCACCCTGTCGATGTCCGAATCAGACATCTTGGAGGATCTAGATGACACCGATCGGGTCCGAACCGATGTCTCCATCGGCTCCATAGGGCTAGGGGACCGGCTCCGAATGGATTCTATCACTATCGGTTCCAAGGGAGATTTCAAAACAATTTCCCTCGGTGCCGATGAGGACTTCAGCGCCGAAGGGGAAGAGTCTGAGCCGGCAACCCTTATCGGCTCCAATATCAGTGGAGCCGATGAAGGTGACCTGCCTCTCGATGCCCCAGTCCTCGGCTCCGAAACCAGAGGGGTCGAGACTGGAGGCATCGAGGCAGACCGTTCCGCCCTCGGCTCCAAAGTCCGTGGAGCCGATGGAGAAGCCTGCCTAGGTTTTTTGGCAGTCGGTTCCGACAGACTGGTCGGAGCCGACGCTTTTTTCTTTTTTGAAGGAGAGGAAGAGGAAGATAAAGCCTCCTCGAAGGATGGTTTTATCAAACCTTTTAGGATTAATTTGTTCTTCCTCTCCTGGAGGACTCTTGATGAAAAGGCGTGACATGCTACATGACTCTTGTAGGTGCTTGGCACCTAAACAATAAACGCACGAGGAGTGGTCGTCCGTTATGGACATCTTATAACCACAACTCGCGCACTTTTTAAACCCGGAGGGTCTATGCTCTTTGGACATGTCTAAAGATAGATAATACACCAAAAACTAGCAGTTTAAAGTTCAAAAAAATATAAAGTTTTTTTTTTTTTTTTTGTAAAACAACAATACAGTTGCACAAAAACACACACAAAGGGAGGGTCAAGACCCTCTAACTAAACGCTAGAATAGCAAATAGCAAAAGGGGAAGGCCCCTCTAACTAAAACGGGAATCCTTCCCTTAACGAAAAACACAAATTTCTCAACAAATATATCCAATACACACTCGTATCACAACAATAGCTGTTAAAACAGCTTTTGGGTTCAAAACAAGCAAATTCCTGACAGGAAAAGCCTAAATAAAGTAGTACTTAGCCCAGCCAAGTTGAGACCACGTCTTAGCTTGTAAGTGGCAAACGAGATCTGGGGGATTAGTGGTGGTGCATCCTGGGATAAGAAATAGCTCAGCCAATAAGAGGCCTCGCTCTATAGCATAGCGTGCCGAGCCTCGGCTCCGAGCCCATCAGTACTGAATGTAGGCGAGATAGGATCACATAACATCTACTGTTCTTACTTTGTTTCATGATCATAATTTGGTCTGTTCTTCAGTTTGCATTTAAAAGTAGACACCCCACAATTCCATCGGAGTGGGTGGGGCTACATAATTATGTATGCAGATTTCATGTTAATCAGCGTACAGATTTGTACCTTTTTTCATGGGCCTTTGCCCAGATTTGTGATGTTTCCAGGTTGAAAGGTATGAAGGGAATATGAGGATAGCCATCCTTGATGTCTAGTGACCCCCATGAAGGCCTGCGGAAGGATGAGAGGAAGAAGGCTGGGTAAGGTTAACATAATGAAAGGTGGGAACCTTCAAGAAAGGTATTTAGTTGGGAAAGGTCTAGAATAGGTCTCAAAGGACCATCCTTCCCAGGTACCAGGAACATCCTGGGGTAAATCCCTTTTCCAACTTGGGAGGACGGTACTACCTGCATAATGCCCTGAGAAAGGAGGTTGGAAATGACCTGGAGTGAGAGATCCAGTTGTTCTTTTGGAGGTTGTGGAATACCTCTGAAAGGGGGAGGAGTCTTCCACACAAAGTATCCTTCCAGGATAATGGATAGGACCCAACAGTCCTGAGTTATCCGTTTCAAAGCAGGGAGAGAAAGAGGCGAAGGGACAGAGGAGCAAATGGTTCTGAAGGCAGGTAGACTACCTGGCTTAGCCAGGAAGGGCTATTTTTGTGTGGGAGTAGAGGTGGATTTAGAGGAAAAAAGTTTTAGAATCCCTCTTACCGTTGGAAGATTGGGACCTGGCAGACTTTCTAACAAAGGTGGTCTTGGTATGGTAGTTCCTCTGAAACCCAAGCACCAGGGAAACAAAAAAATGTTTCCCGTCTTGCAGTTCCTTGTCCTTCTGAAGAGATTTGAAGAGTTCTGTTGCAGAGGTACCAAACAATGCCTTGTTTTCCAGGTGGTATCCATGGCTGCAGACTGAAACAAGAATACCTCCTCAGGACTGACCCAGATGCAGCTGCTCTAGCTGATGCCTCCACAGCATCATAGCTACAACTTATGGAATGCTGTGTAAACTGAGCTGAGGATTTAAGGATGGACGTAAGCTTAGCCTTAGTGGGACAGTTGGGTAAGCTCATACAGTAATTTGCCAGCATCCAAAGAATACCTGGCCATATGGGTCTGACAGTTAATGGCCCTGAAAGGCCAGAGCAGCTGAAGTGTAAACCATTTTTTCCTGTTCTCTCTATGACCTTGGTCTCCAGCAGAGAAGTGGAAGGCAACATTTTGGATGCCTTATCTGCAAATACTGGAGATGGTAAGCAGGGTCTGCAGAGGAACATTTTAATAGGAATCTGGAGACCTCCAGCACTTACAAACTCTATCTGGGGGCAGGAGGTTGAGAACCTCGTCACTTTGAAGCAGCAGCAAGGGCATCTAGGAAGGCTGCATAAAGTATAGTTGTGTACACCTACCATAAACGTAGATGGAGTGTATTCACTGTTGCAGTCATCACACTTGGGTTATCTGCGTGCAGGTAGCCCTCAGTCGGCCCAAATACCAGAGTCTTGGGATTTCTGCGTCTGATGCGCTCTCTTCCATGACATCAGGTCATCAGGGGTATAAAAAGTAGTTATGGACACTTACCATAAATGTAGATGTTGGAGTGTATTCACTGTTGCAGTCATCACATTTGGGTTATCTGCTTGCAGTAGCCCTCAAGTCAGCCTGATTATCAAAGTGTTGGGTCCTGCATCAGTTGCTGTCTCATCTTCCATGACGTCAGGTATTAAGGGGTATAAAGCATGCAGCCGATGCCATTACATCAGTTTTTCTTGCCCCAGATGTCAGGTGCCCCCCTAATGGGATGCAATTAAATATATATACAAGGTTATACCGCCAACAAAAAGCAAATACACCAAAAAGTTTTTAAGCATAGCAAAAAGGAATAGAGGTACAGCCAAAAGAAGTCAGGGGGCTGGAGGGAGGGTAACCAGGACTGCAACAGTGAATACACTCGAACCCCTCTGAGGAACTGCTTGAGCAGTGGATGAGAGAAGAGGGGTGGTTCTGTGTTGTAATGAGCTGAAATGGCAGAGGCATGAATTTTGATGGAAGAAAAGGAAAGGCCCCTGTCAAGCATCTCAGTTAAGCATTGAAGAAACTGAGGTAAATTGGGTGCAGCTGTGTGCATCCCCTGAGTTTGGTTCCAGGAACAGAATCTTTTCCATTTTTCAGCATAAGATTTTTTAGTACTAGGCCTCCTTGCCTGCAGAATGACATCCAACTCTTGTATACTGAGGAATGGTAAAGGAGAGATCAAGTAATTAGCCAGGCTGCCAGGTTCAGGGTTTGAAGCTGAGGGTGCAGAATCTGGCCCTCCTGCTGGGACAGCAGGGTAGGGGTCTGAGGCACGTGCCATGGTGCCAGCAGTCACACTGTGCAAGAGGGGGTACACCAGTGCTGGCATGGCCAGTCTAGTGCAATCAGTATCGTCCTTGGTTTGTCCTGTTTGATCTTTAGTATTACCTTCGAGAGGAGAGGCAGAGGAGGAAAGGCATATATTGATAGATTCTTCCAGGTGAAGGACAGGGCATCCACTTTCCAAGCTCGTTTGTGGGGAGTACTTGTGCAGAATTTGTCCAATTGGTAGTTCTGGGGGGAGGCAAACAGGTCTATATCTTGGCTCCCCCATTTGTTTATCAACATGTCGAATGTCTTTGGTTCCAGTTTCCACTCGTGTGGGTCTATGAAATTTCTGCTTAGTCTGCCAGTGTATTTAGCTTTCCTGGCAGGAATTGAGCCTATAGGTGCACTTGGCAGCTCAAGGCTGTGTTCCACATAGCCATGGCTAGTCTGCAAAGAGGGTATGAGTGGGTTCCCCCCTGCTTATTGATGTACCACATAGCAGTGGTGTTGTCCATCTTTACCATTTATTGTCCTGAAAGAATGTGGTCCTTGAAGGCTGTCAGAAAATTCTGTACAGCTAACATTTCTTTTTGATTGATATGCAGGTGCATTTGACTTGGGTTCCATTTGCCCTGAACGCACTTCCCTGTCAAGTGAGCCCCCCATGCATAGTCTGATGAGTCTGTTGCTAGGGTTTGGGCGGCAGGGGGTATAGTGAATAGCAGTCACTTGTTTTGGTGGCAGGCCTCTGCCCACCAAAGGAACTCTAACTGAAGGCAAGGTATTACAGGAATCATTGCTTCTAGATCCTGAGAATGTTGACACTATAGGCTTTTTAGATACCATTGTAGTTTCCTCATATGCAGTCTTGCATATGGAATTAGGAGAATGCAGGAGGCCATGAACCCCAAGGCTTGCAGTATTTGTCTTGCAGAAAGCAGTGTTTGTGTGGCCATTAGTTTGAAGTAAGCTGTCAAATGAACTTGTTTCTCTGGTGTGAGGAAAGCCATCTGGGAAGTTGTGTTCAAGCATGCGCCCAGGAATACAATTTGTTGACAGGGTTCAAGCATGCGCCCAGGAATACAATTTGTTGATAGGGTACAAGATGTGATTTCTTTTCGTTTATGGTGTACCCCAGACAAGTTAGCATCTTTTGTACACCCACCAAATGATTCAAAAGTATGTCCTGGCTTTCTGCCTGAATTAGACCATCGTCCAGGTATGGGTATATCTGAATATTCCTTTGCCTGCAAAATGCAATGACTGGAGCTAGGCACTTTGTGAATACTTTGGGAGCAGTAGATAAGCCAAAGGGCAGTGCAAAGAACTGCATATAGCCTACTCTGAAGCGTAGGTATCTTCTGCAAGATTCCCTGATTGGGATGTGTAGGTAGGCTTCCTTTAAATCCAGTGTTGCCAACCAGGCATCCTTGCCTAGCATAGGAAGCAAATGAAGAGTTAAGCATCTTGAATTTTGGGATCACAAAAAAGGTGTTTAGTATAGAGATCCAGGATAGGACGCCATGTGTGGTCTTTTCTGGACACCAGGAAACGTCTTGAGTAAAAACTTTGTCCCCTTTTCCTCTTCTGGGACAGTTTAAATAGCCCCCTATACTTAGAGAGAGTACTTGCTTTTGAGCCTCTGCCCACTGACTTGGGGGGTATATCTGGCCAACCGTTTGGGGTTGGTGAAGTGTGAAAGTGGAATCTGTATCCTTGGGAAACCATATTTAAAACCCATTTGTCCTGGGTAATGAGTTCCTGTTTTTTTGACTGCAGAGCAATCCTTCCCCCTAAAGGAGCAGTCAGTTGAGAAGGGCTTGGAAGTTGAGGGTAAGTCACTGAGACAGTTTACCATAGGGTGGAGTCTTACTACTCCCTGACTTGGAAATGGGAGCCCCCCACTGCTTAGTCCTGTGCGCACCTTGGGACTGAAGCCTGTGTGTTCTGCTGGTTCTGGGTTTGGACTGAAGGCCTGGAAGAGGCAGGAAAGGACCAATTCTTAGAGGGCCAATGCCTACTAAATCTTGAAGGCTGTACTTGCAGGAAATGTTTAACAGTTTGCATAGATTTGGCTTTTTCCTCCATCTTAAGTACTTCTTCAACTTTGCTGCCAAACAGGCGGTCCTGGTTTAAGGGAGCAACCAGCAATTTAGCTTTAACATGATCTGGCAAAGACTGCTCCTTACGCCATGCATGCCTTCTAAGTACAGATCCAGTGACAGCAGCCCTGCAAGATGCCTCTAGTGAATCAAAACCACACTGCAAAGTATGTTTTCCAACTTGTTCAGCAGAATGCATTAAATCTTGTAAATCCTTATTTTCAGCAAAGTCAGGAATCAACATCATTTTCTGTTTAAACAATCCAATAATATGCTGCTGATACTTTAACATATGAACCTGGTAGTTTAAGGCCCTAATGGCCAAGGTTGCAGAAGTGTAAACCTTTTTACTCCATCTATCCAGCGCCCTGGTATCTCTAGCAGAGGGGGTAGGATTGTTGGCAGCAGTAGCCTTAATGCCCTTGGGTCCCTGTGAAATGGTCTCAGGATCCGCAGCAGGATTTTTTAAGAAGAACTTGAGAGTCAGGATCCCTGTAATATCTATCTGGTTTTCTGGGAGCAGGAGGTAGTGAGTCAGGGGCCAAGCTAGATTCAGAAAAAGGCATCAACAATGTCCAGTACAGGGGGGATAACTAAAGGCCTGTGTTGGGGCAGGAGTAAGAAATCCCTAAGCCTCTTTTTAGAATCAGAGAAATCCTGGCTTTCCCAGCGAAAATGCTCCCTAAGAGTATGCAAGGTTTCACCAAAAGAGAAATCCTCTGGAGGGGAAGCAGAGGAAATAGAGTCCTCTGCATCAGAATCCTCAGGCAGATAAGGGTAAATCCTGGTCAGAGATACAGAAATTTCAGAATCCTGATCAGAAGTATCATAAGCAAATCTAGGTCTCTTAGAGAAGGAAACTTGGCTTCCCCTGATTAAAGCAATAAGTTCTTCAGCCATTCTTATTTGTTTTTTAGGCATAGAGGCCTGACCATGCGGTCTGGGCATCAGTTTTCTAGGCATGGATCGAACTTTAAGCCTTGAAGAAGAAGATGGCGTCGGTTTAACATGCAAGTCAGTAGGCCTGAATACACCCTCAGAAGCCGGTGCCTGCACAGCGACTTTGGATCCATCCAAGGTACAGACATTCACAGGTTTCACAGTTGAAGCATCTCGCGGCATACTGGACTCAGAATGGGTCTCAGTAGAGACCTGCGAATCTGAGGTAGTGGGTATCAGGGGCTAGAAAGCACCTCACTGAGTATCGGTGAACTGGCGACTAGCTTAGAAGCATCGGCAGCTTTGGACCTAGGCGGCCTGTCTCTGTCTTTATGTTTGCGTTTTTTCGGAATGTCGGTAGTCGGGTGGCTTAACGAAGCCATATCTGGGAAATTGAACAGAGTATCAAAATATTTAGAAGCATAAATATACCGACGACTAATAGTTTGTTGTTTAAATTAGGCACAAAACCGACAGCGAGGTAAGTTGTGGTCAGGGCCTAGGCAAGGAATACAGTATGAATGAAACTCTATGGGGTATTTGCTTTCCACAAGAAATACAATTATTGACTTTTACTGACATCGGTTTAGAGCAAGAAAAAGTTTCCCCAACGGGGTACTTAGCTTTAGTTGAGGACTTCAGTTCTTAAACTCGAAAACAAAAATTTCAGGAGTCTGCCGACCGGCACTTGCGAACTGCTTTTGCTTCGGGCACTGCACGGCAAGAAAGACTGATGTAATGGCGTCAGCTGCATGCCTTATACCCCTGACTACCTGACGTCATGGAAGATGAAGACAGCAACCGACGCAGGACCAAAAACTTTGATAATTTCTTTAACTTTCTTGCCGTGCAGTGCCCGAAGCAGAAGCAGTTCGCAAAGTACAGTTTTGTACCTACCATAAATGTAGATGTTCGAGGATTCCATTGCTGCAGTCCTTACTATTGGGTATAGTCCGCATCCAGTCGGCCCGAATACCAGAGTATAAGGCTGACGTCGGTCAGAAGCGCGTTAGACTGACGTCAGTACATCAGGGTACTAATGCGCATGACCGGCGTCATATCCTCAGTCTTTTCTTGCCCCAGATGTCAGAAGACCCTAAAAAGACAAGGCCCAAAATACCTGCACCAAAACATGAACAATATATACAAAAACATAAGCAGGTAAATCACCTACACAACCACCCCTAAACACAGAGGGAAGGAGGGAGGTAAATTGGACTGCAGCAATGGAATCCTCGAACATCTACATTTATGGTAGGTACAAAACTGTACTATGTTCTTCGTCTTCCATTGCTGCAGTCCTTACTAATGGGGAGAATCCCAAAGCAGAGGTAAGGGAGGCTGGCAAATCATAAAGAAGCAGGAGCTGACAACATGCCTTGCAAAACAGCTGTGGCAAAACCAGCCCTAGACTTAGAGTAGATAGGAAGGTGATAATGCTTAGAGAAAGTATGCACTGAACTCCAAGTAGCTGCTTCCAAAATATCCTTAGTTGCCACCCCGTAGAAATGCTGTCCAGTGGCAGTAGCCCTAGTGGAATGAGGCCGAATCCCAGCTGGAACCTCCTTGCCATGATGGGAATAACAAAATGCAATGCAAAAGCCAATCCACCTAGAAATAGTTTGTTTTGACACAGGCTTGCCCTGCGAACTCAAAGCAAAAAGAAACAAATAACTGCTGAGACTGCCTAAAATCCTTAGTCCTGCTTAAGTAATAGCAATTGCCTGTGTACATCTAAAGTATGCAAAATCTTTTCCCCTTTATTTTGGGGGTCTGCATAAAAGGTAGGCAAATGAATAGTTTGGTTTAAAGCCACACGAGAAACCACCTTAGGCATAAAGGAAGGATTAGTGCGTAATGATACCCTATCCTTATGGAAAATCAAAAGGGCTCGACTGCCATAAGGGCCTGCAACTCAGACACCCTTCTTGCAGAAGTAATAGCCAACAAAAAAGCAGTCTTCCATGACAAATATTTCAATTCAGCAGTAGCCGAGGCTCAAAAGGTTGTAGAGTAAGTTTTTCCAACACAAAATTGAGATCCCAAGCAGGAGTAGGAGCTCTCGTGGGGGTCTTATATTCTTAGCCCCTCTAAGAAACTGCTTGAACAAAGGATGCGAAAACAATGGTGGGTCACAGTCATAGTGAGCTGAGATTGCTGCAGCATGAATCTTGATGGAAGAGAAGGACAGACCCTTGTCCAGTAACTCAGTAAGATATTGAAGAGCCATACTCAAATTAGGCTCAGAAATCTCCAAATTCTTTGCTTTACTCCAAAATAAAAATCTCTTCCATTTTGCTGCGTACACTTTCCTTGTACTAGGTCTTCTAGCTTCCATAATAACATTTAAAACTTGTTGAGGAAGTTGAGACCTGCTGTGTTTCAACACAGAATATGCCAGGCTGTCAGAGGAAGAGAGTGAAGCTTGACATTGAGCAGAAGACCGTCCTGCTGGGATAACAGATGTGGAATCAAAGGTTAAGGCCATGGAGGCTTCTTTACCAGACTCCGTAGTAGAGGGTACCAGTGTTGCGAGGCCAATCTGGAGCTATCAAAATCATCCTTGGCCTGTCCTGTCTGACCTTTAACAGTACCTTTGGAAGAAGAGGCAGAGGTGGAAAGGCATACAGATGAAGGTTTGTCCAACTGAAAGACAGAGCATCCACTTTCCAAGCTGTGTGATGAAACCCCTTTGTGCAAAACTGTGGCAGCTGGTGGTTTAGTGGAGAAGCGAACAGATCTATGTCTGGAGTTCCCCATGACACTGTCAATTTCTGAAATACATGAAGATCCAGTTTCCACTTGTGGGGATCCATGATTTGTCTGCTTAACACATCTGCTAAGGAGTTCTGTGCTCCTGGCAGAAACCTTGCCTGAAGAGTTAGGTGCAAGCGCGCAGTCTCCCATAAAATCATTGCATGCCTGCATAGAGGATAAGAATGTGTTCCCCTTGTTTGTTGAAGTACCACATGACAGTTGTGTTGTCTGTTAGAATCAACACCTGCCCTGGAAGAAGTAACTCCTTGAAAGCCAGCAATGCGAACTGGACTGCTAACATCTCCTTTATGTTGATATGTAGATGCTGTAGTCTGGCAGGCCACTTGTCTTGTATCCTCTTTACATTTAGATGAGCTCCCAAGCAATGTCTGAGGCATCTGTCGGTAAAATCTGACTCGCCTCTGGCGGGTCACAGAGAGTCCCTTGTTTAGGTGACATTCCTGAGCCCACCACAAAATACTCTTGAAGGCAAGGTATTATTTGAATGACAGTGTCTAAATCCTGGCAGTGCTGTGTCCATACATTTTGAGATACCATTGTAACTTCCTCATATGCAGTTTGGCATTGGGAAGCACCAGAATACAAGATGCCATGAACCCTAATGCTTGAAGGACTGTCTCTGCAGTCAGCACGGACTGATGAGATAGTTGATGGAAGTAAAGTGACAGACTCTTTTGTTTGTCCGGGGTTAAAAGGCCATCTGGGCTGCTGTATTCAGTCTCACACCCAGAAAGCACATGTCTTGAGAGGGTACTAGACTGGACTTTATTTCGTTCACAGAATACCCTAGGCATCTTAGCACTGCTATAAGATATTCCAGATGCTGTAGAAGGTCTTCCTTTTCTTGAGCCAGAATCAGGCAGTCGTCTAAATAAGGATAGATTTGAAGTCCTTGTAGCCTGAAGTAAGCTATCACTGGAGCCAGAACCTTTGTGAATACTCTGGGCAGTAGATAAGCCAAAGGGCAATGCAGAGAACTGATAATGAGAATCTCCAGCTTGAAACCGCAGATACTTCCTGTAACTTAGCCTGATATGCACATGAAGGTAAGCGTCCTTGAGATCTAAAGTTACCATCCAGTGATCTTTGCCCAGCAGGGGTAAAAGCTGTTGTAACGTCAACATCTTGAACTTGGGAATGTCCAGATAAGTGTTGAGGAGAGATAAATCCAAAAGCAGTCTCCACGTGTTCCCCTTCTCTGGTACTAGGAACATGCGAGAATAAAATCCTAGGCCCCTTTTTTACACAGGGACTGGTAGAATGATGTCCAACACCCATCTGTCTTGAGTAATTAAATCCCAATTTCCTTTGAAAAGAGACAGTTGTCCTTCCAAACGAGCTGCCAAGGGAGAATCTACTGGCAGCTGAAAAGGCAGGTCATTGGGTCTGTTTACGAAAGGACTGACCCCTGCCCTCACTAGAAGTCTGAGCAGGTGAACTCCTGTTCTAGGCCTAAAGAACCTTGAGCCCTGCCCCTACCACGTCTAGACCTACCCCTAGACTGGGAATCATAAGCAGGATATGTCCACCCCTTAGCAGGCCAATTTCTACTAAACTTGGTGGCTGTACCTGCAAAAATCTTTAACAGTTTGCATAGACTTAGCTTTGTCCTCCATTTTCTTTAAAACTGCTTCCACAGGTGAACCAAACAACACATCAGACTGTAAAGGAGCATCCAAAATCCGTGTCTTAACATGCTCAGCCAAATTTTGATCCCTCAACCAGGCATGCCTGCGAAGAACAGAACTAGTGGCAGCCACCCTCGAGGAGGCCTGCACAGCATCAAAACCACATTGCAAAGAATGCTTGCCCACTTGTTCAGACACATAAACTAAATCCAGCAAGTCTTTACAATCAATACCTTCCGCCAAAGCATCCACCTTAGATTTCAATTGTGAAAGGAGATAATTTTGATATTTCAGCATGTGAAACTGACAATGCAACGCTCTCATGGCCAGAGTGGAAGAAGTATACACTTTCTTACCCCACCTATCTAACGCCCTTGCCTCTTTGTCAGTGGGAACAGGATTTTTAACCACAGAGGCCTTAACACCTTTAGGCCCCTGAGAAACAGTTTCTGGGTCCGCCCTAGGACTCTTAAACAAATACTTATGAGCTTCGGGCACCCTATAGTACCTATCAGGTTTAACAGGAGCAGGAGGCAAAGAATCAGGGTTCAGGGAAGCCTCTGCAAAAACATCTTCCACCACATTCAACACAGGAGGTATAGCTAAGGGCCTATGCTGGGGTAAAAACAAGAATTCCCTAAGCCTCTTCCTGGAATCAGAGTAATCCTGGCCTTCCCATTTAAAGTGCTCCCTCATGGAATGCAGAGTCTCTGAAAATGAAAATCCTCAGGAGGAGAAGCCAAGGAGTGGCATCATCCACATCAGAATCAGAATAATGAGGATACTCCTGCAAATCTTCCGCAGAAGATTCAGAAGCCCATGAACCCTGTTCAAAACTGTCAAACTCTGGTTCCACTCTAGGCCTCTTATCAGGAGGGCCCATAGAACCTCTAATCATAGTAATCAAATCTTCTGCCATTTTAAGCATATGTTTCTTAGGTACAGAACCCGAAAGGCTAGGAGAAGCCCCTACTGAAGCTGAAGTTGGCCTACCTCTAAAAGAAGTTTTGGCAACAGAAGGAGAGGCTCTAACTACTTTGGGAAGAGAGGGAAGAATAGTTACCTGAGAAGCCCCCTCAGCCTGGCCTGCCTCCTGAGAGGGTACATCCTGTAACAGTAAAGATTCTGCCTGAGACTCTATAGAAACTCCTGGCAAAACCTCTGGCTCCACTGAGCCATCTAAAGAACCAAAATGTTCTCTGATTCGGTCTGAAACTCCGGTTTGAATATTTCAAACGCCAACCTGCACTCGCAAAACTGCTTCTGCATCATGCGATTAGTACCCTGGCGACGTGGCGACTGGATGCGGACTATACCCAATAGTAAGGACTGCAGCAATGGAAGACGAAGAACATGTGCCGGTCGGCAGACTCCTGAAATCTTCGTTTTCGAGTTTAAGATAACATATTGTAAACAACCTCACATACCTTACTGTAGGAGTATCCAATTCAAAGTTTGTATTTCTTAATTAGCTTATTTTACTGTAGCTAAGGCTCTCTATTTTTAACTAATGTATTTCTTTACATTTGTGTAAATATTTCTCTTTGAATATGGTATCTTCTTAGATAGTATGACTTTATAACTACTGTTCTCTCGTGCATTTTGTCTTACATTTTCATTTCTTGCTCTTCTAATTGCACATTTATAAATATTTAAATGTTACTGTGGAGCTTTTCTCCCCAGGCCTCTGCTGAAAATGGAAATATATCCAGTTGGACTAGCCCGGTTAACAAATGTAAAATAAAACTAATCAGGCCGACTGAGGGCTACTGCAAGCAGATAACCCAAATGTGAGGACTGCAACAGTGAAACACAAAGAACATCATGCAGCCGATGCCATTACATCAGTTTCTTGCCCAAGATGTCAGGAGCCCACAAAACAGGAAGCAATTACATGGTGTGGAACGCCTCCAGTAAACTGTAAACACCACTGCCATAAGATTTGGCCAAAAAAGAGGATAGGCAGAAAGTATAGGAAAGTCAGGGGGCTGGAGGGAGGGTAACCAGGACTGCAACATGAATACACTCGAACATCTACATTTAAGGCAAGTGTACACAACTGTACCATGTTCTTTGTGTTTCACTGTTGCAGTGATCACACTTGGGTTGACTCCCAAAGCTGAGGAAGGGTGGATGCAATCAAGTATTAGGTCTGGCTAGCAGGCCTTGTAAGACTGCTGTGGCAAATCCAGCTCTGGCTTTAGAGAAGATAGGCAAGTGGTAATGCTTAGTAAAGGGCAGGTTGAAGCTTCCAGGATGTCTCTGGTAGGGACTCCCCTGAGAAATGCTGTAGAGGTTGAGCTAGCCCTAATGTAATGAGCTCTGATCCCCTGTGGGGTAGGTTTTCCATGCTGTTTGTAGCAGAAATGGATGCAGAGTGCTATCCATTTGGAAATGCTTTGCTTTGAAATGGCCTTGCCCTCTGCCCCTGTAGCAAAGCTGACTAGCAGCTGGTCAGACTTTCTGAAAGGTTTAGTCCTGTCAAGGTAGAACCTGAGCTGTCTGTGCACGTCTAAGGAGTGCATGATCCTTTCCCCTTTATTCTGAGGGTTAGGAAAAAAGGTTGGTAAATGGATGGATTGGTTTAAAGCCACACTGGATACCACCTTGGGCATAAATGAGGAGTTGATCCTAAGGGAAACCCTGTCCGCATGGAAGATTATGAAGGGTTCCACTGCCATAAGGGCCTGTAACTCAGACACTCTTCTAGATGAAGTGATGGCTAGAAGTAAGGCTGTTTTCCAAGAGAGGAATTTTAACTCTGCTGTAGCAGCAGGCTCAAAAGGGGGAAGCGTGAGCTTCTCTAGTACAAAGTTAAGGTCCCAGGTAGGAGTGGGAGCTCTCCTTGGGGGTCCCAAATTGTTCGCTCCTCTCAGGAACTGTTTGATCAGAGGGTGAGAAAAGAGGGGTGTCTCAGTATTGTATTGAGCTGAGATGGCAGATGCATGAATCTTAATCGATGAGAAGGATAGGCCTTTGTGGAGCAGCTCTGCTACATAATCTAGGATTTGAGGTAAAGTGAGCACAACTATGTCCTTTCCCTGAGACTGGCTCCAAGAACAGTATCTTTTCCACTTCTCTGAATAGGATTTCCTAGTACTAGGCCTCCTGGCCTCAAGGATGACATCCAGCACCGGTTTGCTGAGGGTTGCTGGTGATTCATTCAGGGAATAAGCCAGGCTGCCAGGTTCAGGGTATGTAGCTGAGGATGCAAAATCTGTCCCTCCTGCTGGGACAGCAGAGAGGGGGTCTGATGTAGGTGCCAGGGAGGCACTGCTGTTAGACTGCGGAGGAGTGGGTACCAGTGCTGGCGTGGCCAGTCTGGTGCAATAAAGATTGTCCTTGGCCAGTCCTGTTTGATCTCTAGTAGTACTTTTGAGAGCAGGGGCAGAAAGGGAAAGGCATAGATTGAGAAGTTTTCCCATGTAAAGGATAGGGCGCCCACTTTCCCAGCTTGGCTGTGTGAGTTCTGGTGCAGAATTTGCTTAATTGATGGTTTTGGGGGGAAGCAAAGAGGTCCACCACTGGATTAGAAGTTGGAATGAGTTGGGCTCCAGTTTCCACTCATGTGGGTCCAGTAGATTTCTGCTCAAGTAGTCTGCCAGTGAATTTTGTTTGCCTGGCAGGAAATGAGCTTGCAGGTGCATTTGATTGCTCAAGGCTGTGTTCCACAGAGTTATGGCTAACCTGCAGAGTGGGTAGGAATGAGTTCCCCCCGCTTGTTTATGTACCACATAACTGTGTTGTCTGTCTTTATCAAGAGTTGTCTTGGAAGGATAAGGTATTTGAAGGCTGTCAGTGCATTCTGTACAGCTAACATTTCATTCTGATTGATATGCAGGAGAATTTGTCCTGGGCTCCATTTGCCTGCCATGTGAGCCCCCCATGCATAGCCTGATGTGTCTGTTGTCAGGGTCTGGGCAGCGGGGGGTTGAGTGAAAGGGAGTCCCGTCCCTTGTTGCAGTTGCAAATCTTTGCCCGCCAAAGGAACTCTGTCCTTAGGCGAGGAATGACAGGAATCGCTGTTTCCAGGTCCTGAGAATGTTGACACCAGAGACTTAAGTATCAATGAAGTTTCCACATATGCAGTCGTGCATATGGAATTAGGGACACTATGTTGAGGACCCAGCAGTCATTGGTGATGGTGGCCCAGTTGCTTGCATAGGAGAGTTTTCCTCCTAAGGACACGAACAGGTGGGTAGAGGGAGGTGGTGGAAGTGAAACGTCACTGAGTTCTTACCATAAGAGGGTGGCTTTGCACTCCCTAATTTTGAAGAGGAGGAACTCCATTGCCTAGATCTCTGCATTCTCTGGGGCTGTTGGGGGGGGGGGGTCTGCTTCCCCTGGGTCTGGGCTGAGTTGGCCTGGAAGGGGCAGGAAAGGACCAGTGCTTGGAGGGGCAATGCCTACTGAACCTCGGTGGCTGGACCTGAAAGTCTTTAACTGTCTGCATAGATTAACTTTTTCTTCCATCTTTAAGACCTTCTCTGCCCTGGTGCCAAATAATTTGTCTTTGTGCAAGGGTGCGTCTAATAATTTGGATTTGACATGGTCTGGCAAGGTCTGTTTCTTAAGCCAGGCATGCCTTTTCAGAACAGAACCAGTGACTGCTGCACTGCAAGATGCTTCCAGGACGTCAAAACCACATATGCTTAGTTACTTGACTTGTCTTGTAACTATTTTCGGCACAAGCAGAAAAAAACATTTTTTGTTTCAGGAGTTCCATGGTATGTCGTTGAT
>NC_056737.1:838830321-838902821 GCF_019279795.1 Protopterus annectens
TTTACCTTCACCTAGGAGGTTATAGTTTGCCTTGAAGTTTTTTTTAGTCAGATTTTGCCCTTTGTGTGCTCTGGTGTTAGTGTCAGCTTGAAGGTGACTAATGTGTGGTCATATTTAAGTAATGAGGGTCCAACATCTGCATTTGACATGTTAGTGAGGACCGGATCTAGTATGTTTGTTCCTCTTGTCAGGGTATGAACAATTTGTTCCATGACATTTGAGTTAAACTGAAGGAGCTTTTGCGCTAGCAGGCTGGGGCAGGTTTCCAAGTTGATGGTGGGATAACTGAAATTCTCCATAACCAGAGTGTTTGGTAAGGTTTACCATCAAAAGGTAGACAGCAAGATGCTTGACAGCCACCTCCTCGACCATGGTAGGAGTGACTGTCGGAATGTTGACGTTCATTTGTAAGTCCATTTAGAAGAACGTACACAGGCAGGGAGTTAGAGCATGTATATCAATGGGAGAGTTCCACCTTAAGGTCGACAGAATTTGTCGGCGTTGCTGCGATCATACAACCTACTTCATATTCATGAGTCATTTGTCATGGAAATCACTGTTCGTGGACGCGATTTTCGTCCTTTTGATAGTAAAACGTTTGGTAACATATGGATCACCTCCAGCTTGACTAAGTAGGCTTCATGTGCATCATGACCCATGGAGGGGGGGGGGGTTCTATGACTGGCTATTACTTGAATGGGGTCGAACCCTCTGTAACCTGAACTTGGAATAACTCCATGGAGTTGTCCAGTCTAACTAGATGGGAGATGAATTTATCTTTAATATAGATAGAAACACTGCTTCCAGGCTGCAAAGTCTTTGGTTTAAGCTCCTAGGGTTTAGCAGCACGACCCTTATTTAATGACTGGCAAATTTGACGTTGCTAAGTTTGAGACTCTGCAAAAAAAAAAAAAAAAAAGAGGCACTACAAGTGAGCCAAGAGCCTTTGCCAGCAACCAAAAGCCTAAAGGTGCCAGTGCATTCTCTGGCAAAGCAGTGATGTTTTTCAACCATGGCTTCCCAGACTGACAGGAACTTGCTCCCCTTTGAACACCACCAAAAACTAAGCCAATTATTGAAATCAATCCTTTTTTGTTTATACCGTGTCATCATTCTAGGTGAGGGTAGTATGCTGCTCAAATGAGGCCAGGGACAGACCTGCCTAGGACACATTCAGAGAGCTCACGCATGTCTCTCTTCATTTAGTCCAGTGGGGTATGCCCTGGGTCGTTCACTCCAACATGAACTGTGACAGTCATAATGGTACTTGTTGCGCAGACCCGAGTGCATATGTTATCAGACGAATCTTGGCACCAGAAGGCAGCTCCTTGTCCAACATGGTGAATTGGTCAACTGTGCCTCACACTACTGAGTCTCCAATGAGTATAAGGGCTTGGTAGGCAAGACACTGGTGTTGCTGTGTATCATTCATGGGTGCTGTGGGAACTGTCAGTAGTAGGAGTGTTGTGTTTTGGGTGTCTCTGGTGACTCAGGTTTTTTTTGAGAGAACCTCCACATGTTTATTTTTGTGTTGGATGTGTACTGTGTACAAGTAGTGGTACTATGTGCATGTATAGTGGTGGGTGGGCTGACGAACCTCTTCTGTGTTACTGTTTTGAGTGCAAAAGAGCATGGATTCAAGATTCTTGGTGTAGAGACATTTCACACACTGTACTAGAGTTATTAGTAGAGGGTTGCCTGTGTACAAGAGGCAATTGCTACACTTCCTCAAGAGACCCAAGTCAACAAGGTTGGCAGGAGAAAAAAGGGTGGTTCAACTACCCATAATGATAGGTTGAAGACTGCTGTCACTAGGGGGGGCTTTTCAGGCTCGATCAAGGAGAAGCTCAGTGGACAGACATTACTGCCTCCCTACTTTTTTTTTTGTTACTAGTTTAACAGGTTTCAGCTCATTAGCAGTATTTCTTTGACTGGGAAAGTACTACAGATGAGGGCTACACTAATGTGTTACAGCTGTAACTAAGGGAAAAACTGTTGAATTAATCTGTTCAGCTATGGTGCACAAATGCACGGCAGTGCAAACAAGCAGAAATGCAGGGCTTATATATCAGAAGCTAAAAACTTGAAAAATTTTCAGAAAGGCTCAAAAAGAACCATTTTACACTCCTACATCCACCTACGAACTAAAGTGCAACTCGGACATACAATCCATGGAAGGTTAAGCTGTAGTACCCTCAGCTGTGAAAAAAACATCTGTTTGGAATACTGCAACAGTGATCTCAGTCAGGACATCTCTGTTCAGTAGCAGGCTTAACATAATGAAAGCACAGTTGTGTAGGTTTTGCCATAAATGTAGATGCCTGAGTAACTTCACTGTTGCAGTGATTACTCTTGGGATTTCCTGTCTTGCAGGACACTGGTGTAAGATTTCTTCCCTTGTCCTAGGCCTGGGTGACTACCTCCCCTCAGACACTAGGGAGTCAGGATATAAAAGGCCAGCCAGAGCATTTTTTTTTTCTCAATATTTTATTGACCACGACCAGAGTCCCCCCCCCAAAGACAGCCAGGAGCACAACCTGACCAGAATTGTTCACAAATCAAACTTTCGATTATAAAGAGAAGAGCACCCAACTGGTGATGGGATAAAGATCCAAGTATTAAAGGAAGGTATCAACCCATGTGTCAGGAAGAAGGAAAAAGGGGGAAGGTGGGAGGAAAGTTACTGTAATAGTGAGATACTCAACATCTACACTAATGGTGAGAACCTACACACCTATATTATATCCAATATGCTTCACTGCAGTAGTACTCACTCTTGGGAAGACTTCCAGAGCTAAAGTGTGATGAGTGGGTGGACAGAAGGGGCAGGGGGAGAACAGCCCCTGCGTAACAGCCAAGGCAAGTCTTGCCTTGTTCCTAGATGCAGCAGCTACATGGCAGTTTTTAAAGAAGGTATAGACATAGGACTAGGCAGCTGTTTCAAAGATGGGAGTAAACAGACACCTCTAAAGGAAGCAGTGGTAGCAAGCATTGGTTTGGTGGAGTGTGTTCTAATACTTTCTGGGGTTGCTTTCCAGGACACTTGTAACAGAAGGCAATTCATTAAGAAATGGTTTGACAGCTGGTTTCAGTTTTTTTGCAAATGTCACACACAACTTATCAGACTGTGTGTTAGTTTTATCCAAGTAGAATATGAATAATCTCTGCATGTCTAATGAATGCAATGTTCATTCTCCTCTGTGTTGGGGGGGGGGCATGTTGAAGGGCTAAGTCAGTGAAAGCTAAGACACCACCTTTGGCATAAAAGAGGGGTTGGTACAGAGCTTAACCCTGTATGGAAAAATGAGAAAAGGTTCCCTATACAAGGGCTTGAAGCTCACAGATTCCCTTTGCAGAAGTGGGAGGCACTAGGACAGAGATCTTCCAAGTGGTGTATTCTGCATTGGGCAGGGTCCTTTTGTAAAAGAATCTCAGATGAATGATCTCCTCCTAGAACAGTTCCATGTTGTGATGATAGAAAATAGGAGGATGGATAGGCAAACACAAGCAAGAATCTTTCTTAACAGAAGCATAGGAAAGACCAGATTTGTAAATGAGCTGAGGCAACCTGGCTTGCAGCAGCCAGTTTATCAATGTCAATGCATTAGTGAATTTAACACCTTTCTGTCTACAAAGTACACATACAAAAGAAAAGAAAAAATAGCAAACATTTTTATGTATTATGTAAAAAACATTTTAACATTCATTACAAAGTTGCACAAATTCAGTTCTTCCCTCCCTTAAAACTCACTCCTGGACATTCTGCATGTATGGTTCACACAAATTCCATTTCTATGTGGTTTGCACTCCATCTTTCTCAATTACAATATCCAATACTAAAATTAGTGCAGAGACTATAAAAAGTGTAGGCTTATCCAAGTGTAAAGCATGAGCAGGACTAAGAGTCCATCAGATGTTTTAGTTTTTGTCTGAAGAGCATAACATTATCAATTAGCTTTAGGTAAGTGGCACAGAGTTCCAGATTGTGGATACATAGCTAGTACAGGCAGTCACCTGCTAGATTATTGGAATTCATTTGCAGTAGATGTTTACAGCTCAAATTGCTCTGTTTGGTATACATGGTAAAAAGATATGGACCAAAGCTGGGCATTTTTAAAGTTTATGAACGAGTTTGTTAAGTGGTGACAATTTGCAAGTAGACAGTGTAATGGGGGGGGGGGGGGTCAAGTAAAACTGTTTTACAGCCAGGCAGTTATGAGATTAAGTTAAATTAATTGAAATTTTGCTATTTTATTGCAGCATTACTCTGAGGTTGACTACCTAGACTGCAGACTGATAAAAAATGAGTGCAAAAGGGATGAGAGTAGATAAGTTGTTGCAATGATTTTTCCTGCTTCACCAGTCATGCATGCTTTTATCCTACACATTTTTTTACAGTATTTTGATTATATTTCATATTTTCAGCTACAACTCTTATGAGCTTAGCATGGGTTCCAAGTTATGTTGTGGTTCTGCCCGATGAAATTAGAGGAAGAGTTACCTGTTCACTGCACTGTCTGGGGCTAGAAGTTTAGATTTTCTAGGGGGTTTAGAAGTTGAGTTATTATACAGGTATATATAAGCACATATTAAGGGATTCAGGTGTTATCTGTTATAGTGTATGCATGTTTTTTGGCTAAACAAAGGAGTGTAGAGTCATCTGTGTACTGGATAACGGTTGCAGTTTTACTGGCTCTATGAAGACAATTTATGAAAATTTTGTAGTCCTAGAATCAAACCTTGGGGGATTCCCGCTAATACAGGAAGGAAGAAATATCAGATTACCATTTGACAGCTTGCTGAATAGACAAAACAGCTGTTGAATCAGACCGCCACAGATTTATCTAGGTCTAGAGAACAGAGTTTGATAAATGTGGGTTGGAAAACAGTATCCAAAGCCTTAGACAAGTCAAGTAATACTGCTGAAAAGTTTAACCACACTTGTTTTTATTAATAGTGCTGCAAAAACTGAGAATGGCAGAAGTGGTACATAGTGTTGTCAAAAGCCATGCTATGTAAGACGCAGCAGATTAAGTATGGAATTAAGTATGTACTCTAATACATTTTTCAAGTACTTTACACACAGGGAAAAGTGCTGCAATGGGCAGATAGTTTGAGAGATCTACCACCATTATACCCAAACTGTCTGCAAGGGGTATATAAACACCTATACAAACACTTCCATGTAAAACTCAACCTTCTAGACTGTTACATACTTGGCCACCATACAGATGTCCTCCCATTGTTTTATATATGGTCTTTCCACTGAGGGGTTGAAGGTCTGGGCTGGATGTCCCAATCAAATTAAAGTGAAGCATCTTCCATAACCTCGCCTGTCCAGGTGTAGTGATTGCTGTGGGACTACTGTCTCGTTCACTAGATAGGAAGTCCCTACATATGGCCTCTCCGACTCTACTGTGCCCACAGCAGCACCTTCATGGAGGACCCCCTGTTTTCACACAGCCTGCTGTGTGGAGTGACTGAGTGCTTGGCGGTTTAAATGGGTGGGCAGGCTGGGCTCATTAGCCTTGGCTGGTAGCCAGCAGAGAAGGTAAATTCTGATTTCAAACCCAGGCAGATGGAGCTCGTTAGCCTTGTCAGGCAGTTCATCTAGGAAAAGGGAACTAGTTGACTTCACATTCATAATATGGCCATTAGATGACGGCTCCGTTGCCTTGTGGACATCTTCAGGAGAAGAAAGCATTATGGGAGTAAAGCCAGCCAGAAAATCTGGAGAGGGGACCCTAAGGTGGTTGGTAGTCAATGGTGACTTCCTTCTGGCAGCTTCTGCAGCCAAGCTGATGCCAAATGTACTGCTTCTGCGTTCCTTTTTACTACATCAGGGAGGCAGAGAGGGGGAATCCTGTCAACTGGGCATCTCAGGATCTCCACATACTATGCCCAAGCTTGTGTCCTTCAGCAGTCACTTCAGTGCCACTGTTCATAGCATCAGTAACACGGGAGACAGCAGTCATGAGTTGCAAGTCTAGAGTGACTGGCATAAGCTCAGATGCTATGGGTTGCCTCAGACAGTGGGAGGGACCATCATAGTCCCACTGGTCAGCCCCCAGCCAGTAAGATGCCGGCCCGCCACAGTCTGTCTGCTTCAATGGGTGCTTGGAGCCATGGTAAATACTGAAGAGCAGACTAAAATCCTGCACCAGGTAATGGAAAAAAAAAGTAAACTACCAATATTGCAACTGGAAAGCTGGAATGTCAGGACATTATGACACGGCCTCTCTGATCTTTACCAGGTCAACGACTCTAGGAAAGCAGCCATCAATCAAGAATTAAAGAGACTCCACATTGATAGTGCTGCACTGCAGGAGACCAGACTTCCAGCAAATGGCAGTCTCAGAGAACATGCACATTATTTTGTTAGGGAAAGGAACTGAAGGAGCAGCGATTACATGGTGCTGGTTTTGCAGTGAGAAATTTCCTGCTGTCTTCAATTGAAATGCCATCAAAAGGTACAGCTCAAACCCTCTCTCCACCTCTCAATATTTTCAGGCCCAGTGATCATCCTGAGCATTTACGTTCCCACACTCTGCTCCTCAGTTGAGATAAAGGATGAGTTTTACATGGAACATGAGACTGCTATTAGAGAGATACCTACCACAGAACACCAGTTTGTGGTTGGAGACTTTAATGCTCAAGTTGGAGCTGACCACGATCCTGGCCCAGTAGCATTGGACAATTTGGTGTTGGCAAGATGAATGAGAATGGGCAGAGACTGCTAGAATTATGCTCTTACTGCAACTGCTTGACCAACACATTCTATGCCAAGCCTAACCACAGAGTATCCTGGCGACACCCCAGGTCCCATCACTGGCATCAGCTGGATCATGTCATCACTAGAAGAAGCTTGCTGAGCTGTGTCCTTGTCACCCACAGTTATCACAGTGCTGACTGACACTGATCACTCCCTGGCTGGCAGCAAACAAATCCACAGCTTGATATAAAACACTCCCAGGACATCAATGTCAGACCTGCATGATCATTTTGCTGATAGTATTGTAGAGGCCCTCAAGGGACTGCCCAAAAAGGAGTACTGAACTGAGGTGGAACTACATCCCTGACACCATCTACTACTCCACCCATGAATACCTTTGGTAAGAGAGGCAGAACCCAGACTGGTTTGAAGCAGGAATCGCTATGACTGAACCAGCACTCACAGCCAAGCGAGCCGCTCAACTACAAGACGTAGCCTCCATAGGCAACTCTGGCTGCACTAAGGAAGGCCAGAAAAGACGCCCAGTGTATTACTAGACAATGTGCCAACAACTACTGGCTGAACCTCTCTCACAGCATCCAGCTTGCCTCTGACTGTGGTAACATCCATGCCATGTATGAAGGCATAAAGAAAGCCTTCGGCCCAAGCAGTGTCAGGATTATGCCTCTAAAGTTTGCCTCAGGTGAAGATATTACAGACTAAGGCAAACAGATGGAGAGATGGGTAGAGCATTATCAGCAGCTATACTCAAAAGAAACCATTATCGCTGATGCAGCAGCTGAAAACACAATTTCCATCCCTATCATGGAAGAGCTTGATGATCCACCCTCTGCAGAAGAGCTCAAAGCCATCAATTTCTTTTCCTGTAGTAAAACTCCAGGAAAGTATGGCATCCCCCCCGAAGTTATCAACGTTAACAAGAAGTGGGTTTCTCCTTGACCACCTGGATGAGCTCCTGCCACAATGCTGCTCCAGGATATGCATGATGTTATCGTGTTGTTCAAGAACAAAGGAGACCGAATTGATTGCAACAACTACCGTGGAATATCCCTCCTCAGCAATGTTGGGAAGGCCTTTGCCTGAGTAGCTCTGAACAGGCTGCAATCACTTGTGGAATGTGTTTAACCGTATGCGCAGCGTAGATTCAGAGCAGGGAAAGTCCACGATTGATATGATAATCTCACTAAGGCAGCTGCAAGAATAATGTTGCGAGAAAAAAAGAAACCATTGTACATCGCCTTCATCGACTTAAAGGCATTTGATTTGATCAGCAGGAAAGATCTCTTTGCCTTGCTACAGAGGATTGGTAATCCCCCAAACTCCTGAGGATGATTTTCTTTCCAAGAGGACATGTAAGGTGTCGTTAAATAGGACGGCTCTTACTCAGGTCCATTACCAATCAGGAGGGGAGTGAAGCAAGGGTGTGTACTTCCTACTTTACTCCAGCATTTTTATCTCTGCTACTTTATCATGCCTTAAAATGAGTCCAAAGACAGTGTACACCTCCACACCAGATGTACTGGTAATCTTCAACTTTGCATGCCTTCAAGTGAAGAACAAGGGGCTGACTGTACTAATCAGAGTAGTTGCAGATGACACTGCCCTGACTGCTCACACTGAGGAAGCATTACAACACCTCATAAGCTCCTTCGCTGGTGCTTGCAGAGAGTTCAGCCTCACAGTCAGTCTTAAGACCAACATCATGGGGCAGGATTGTCAGCAGTACCCCCCCCCCCCCCCATCTTCACTGTCGGTTACACTCGAAGTGGTAAAGGGCTTCATTTACTTGGGCTCCACCATTGCCAGGAACCTCTAACCTGGATGCTGAGCTGAATACCCATCAGCAAGGGTCTGGTACAACTCCAAATTGACCATCAATAACCAAGATGAAGGTGTACCAAAGCATGTGTGCTTAGCACACTCCTCTATGGTAGCGAAACATGGACCCTGTACTCCTGCCAAAATCACAGGCTCAAAGCGTTTCATCCATGCTGCCTCAGAAGGATCCTGGGCATCACTTGGCAGGACCACCTTCCAAACAAGAACATCCTAGAGCAGGCAAGGATATAAAGTATGCTTGCCCTGCTCTCCCAAAAGGTGCTTGTGCTGGCTTGGTTATGTCAGCCATATGCAGGACAGTTAGACTCCCAAAGATCTTCTGTATGGCAAGCTTCCATCGGGTCTAGACCCATAGGAAGGCCCGTTCTATGCTTCAAAGATATCTGCAAGCATGACATGAAGGCAGGCGACATCAGTCCAACAGGCTGAGAAGCCATAGTCACAGACTGTACTACTTGGAGACTGAGTAGCTATCAAGACAGGTATGAGAAAAGAGGTGCTATGGGAGAAGCAAGAGCGCAAACAGCAGAGGACAGCTGCATTATCTACACAGCCAGGCATCTATTACACTTGCACAGTCTGCTAGTCAAAAATCAGACTTTACAGTCACAGCAGGCACTGCATTTCAACCACTTACCGATTTTGACGCAACCTTATCTCTTGAGACAGAGAAAGGCCAACCTTTCCACTCCCTTTCTAGAATGCACCAGCAACTCAACCATTTTGAAAAGTAGGATGTTCTGGACTTTGGTGTCCTGACCCCCTGGAGGATTTCTACTGATGTCTTTTGAGAATAAGTGTTGAGGTGAAAAGTGGGATCCCTTGTTCTGGGTGAGGGGGTCCACTGAGGTAGCACTCATGGCCCTACCTTGGCCATGCGGAGTAAAATGAAAAAAGTACAGTTGTGCACATTTACCATAAATGTAGATGTTGGGAGTGTATTCACTGTTGCAGTCATCACACTTGGGTTATCTGCCTGCAGTTAAGTCCTCAGTCAGCCCGAATACCAGAGACTTGGTATTTCTGCGTCGGTGGCGGTCGCTCCAGGTCTGACGTCACGGGTATAAAAACAGGCAGCTGACGCCATTATATCAGTTTTTCTTGCCCCAAATGTCAGGAGCGCCCCATAGGGAGCTAAGCTATGGTGGCAAAATCACCACCAATACAAAAAGTAATTACCAAAACCCCTGCAAGGGGTGAGTAATATACACATGGAGAGATGGAGGGAGGGAAACCAGGACTGCAACAGTGAACACACTTGAACATCCACATTTACGGTAAGTATACATAACTGTACTATGTTCTTCGTGCTTCACTGTTGTAGTCATCACACTTGGGTTGATTGCCAAAGCTGTGGAAAGGGTGGCGGCAGTCATTAAGAGTTTGGGCTGGCTAGTATGCCCTGCAAGACTGCAGTTGCAAAACCCGCCTGGGATTTGGAAAATAAAGGCAGGTGGTAATGCTTGGTGAATGTGTGTACAGAACTCCAGGTAGCAGCCTCCAGAATGTCCCTGGTAGGGACTACCCTGAGGAATGCTGTAGAGGTAGAAGTTGCCCTAGTGGAATGTGTTCTGACCCCCTGATGGGGTTGGTTTCCCATGGTGTTTGTAGCAGAAATGGATACAGTGTGTCATCCATTTGGAAATTGACTGTTTTGAAATGGCTTTGCCCTCTGCCCTTGGTACAAAACTGAGTAATTGGTCAGATTTCCTGAAGGGCTTAGTCGTATCCAGGAAGAATCTGAGCTGTCTGTGCACGTCCAAGGAGTGCAGGATCCTTTCCCCTTTATTTTGAGGATTAGGGAAGAAGGCTGGCAAATGGAGAGATTGGTTGAAAGCCACACTGAACACCACTTTAGGCAAAAAGGAAGGATTAGTCTTGAGGGAGACCCTGTCTGCATGGAAAATAATGAAGGGTTCCACAGCCATAAGTGCTTGTAGCGCAGACACTCTTCTCACTGAAGTGATGGCCAGGAGCACTGCTCTTTTCCAAGAGAGTAATTTTAACTCTGCTGATGCTGCAGGCTCAAAAGGGGGTAGTGAGCTTTTCCACTACAAAGTTAAGGTCCCAAGCAGGAGTGGGTGCTCTATTTGGTGGCCTTAAGTTGTTTTCCCCCTCTCAGGAATGGTTTGATGAAAGGGTGAGAAGAGGGGTGGCTCAGAGTTGCAATGAGCAGAGATAGCAGAGGCATGGATCTTAATGGAGAAGGATAGGCCTCTGTGGAGTAGATCTGCTTAGTCCAGGATTAGAGGCAGGGAGAGCAAAGTTGTGTCCTCCCCTTTAGATTGAATCCAGGAGCAATACCTTTTCCACTTATCAGCATAGGATTTCCTTGTACTGGGTCTTCCGGCTTCAAGAATGGCATCCAGCACCTGTTTTCTTAGGCTGGTCACTGGGGGACAGAATTCAAGGAATAAGCCAGGCTGCAAGAGTCAGAGTTTACATTTGCTGATGCAAGATCTGTCCTCCCTGCTGAGTGAGCAGGGTCAGTCTCTGGGGTAGGTGCAGGGTGGCACCAGTGGCAGGCTGTGCAGGAGTGGGTACCAGTGCTGGCGTGGCCAGTCTGGGGCAATCAGAATTGTCCTTGGTCTGTCCTGTCTTATACTGAGCAGTATTCTTGACAGAAGGGGCAGAGGGGGAAATGCATAGATTGAGAAGCTTACCCACTGGAAGGATAGGGCATCCACTTTCCAGGCCTTGCTGTGATGTGTCCTGGTTCAGAATTTGCTGAGCTGGTGATTGCAAGGGGAGGCAAAGAGATCCACCTCTGGTGTCACCCATTTCTGAATCAGAAGGCTGAAGGTGCTGGGCTTAGTTGACACTTGTGTGGGTCTAGGAGATTTCTGCTTGTCGTCTGCCAGTGAGTTTTGTTTGACTGGCAGGAGTTGAGCTTGCAGATGGACTTCCATGCCCAAGGCAGTGTTCCACAGAGCCATGGCTAGCTCGTAGAGTGGGTAAGAGTGGTTGCCCCCCGCTTGTTGATGTACCACATAACTGTGGTGTTGTCTGTTTTTATTAGCAGGGGTCCTGGTGAGAGTAGGGATCTGAAAGCTGTTTGAGTGCGCTGAACAGCTAGCATCATTTTGTTTCATGTGCAGATGAATCTGACTTGGGCTCCAGTGGCCCTGAATGCACTTGTTGTCCAGGTGTGCCCCCCAGGCATAGTCTGATGCATCTGAGTAAAGGGAAGTCCCTTGTTGTGGTTGCATGCTGCTTCTCACCAAAGAAACTTTGTCCTTAGACAAGGTATGACAGGAATGATAGTTTCCAGGTCCTGAGAATATTGGCACCAAAGACTTAAGTACCACTGAAATTCTCATATGCAGTCTGGCATATGGAATTAGTAGGATGCATGAGGCCATGAACCCTTGGGGCCTGCAGTATTTTCTTTGCGGATAGCTGGGTTCTGGTGGCCATTTGAGTGAACTAGTCTTGTCAGATATGCTTGTTTGTCTGGAGTAAGGAATGCCATCTGGGATGCTGTGTTCAAGTTTGCTCCCAGGAATGCAATCTTTTGACTGGGGACTAGTTTTGATTTCTTTTCACTGGTGGAGTACCCCAGGGAGGTTAGTTTTTTTTTTTTTTTTTTTTTTTTTACAAATGTCAGGTGCTGCAACAGCATTTCCTGACTGTCTGCCTGAATCAGGCAGTCATCCAAGTAAAGTACGGGTAAGTTTGAATTTTTCTCTGTCTGCAGTAGGCAATGGCTGGAGCCAGGCATTTTGTGAATACTCTGGGAGCAGTGGGTAAGCCAAAGGGAAGTGCAGAGAACTGATCATGCATAGATCCTGCCCTGAAGCATAGATATTTCCTGCAGGAGTCCCTGATAAGGATGTGCAGATAGGAATCTTTTAAGTCTAGGGTGGCTAACTAGGCATCTTTGGCCGGCATGGGAAGAAGCTGCTGCAGGGTGAGCATTCTGAATTTTGGTACCACCAGGAAGGTGTTTAGACTGGAAAGATCGAGGATTGGACGCAGAGTGCCCTCTTTTCTGGTTACCAGGAAGTCTGGAATAGAACCCTTGACCTATTTGTTCTGCAGGAACAGGTTGAATTGCCCTTGGAAAGCAGGGATTGAACTTGGTTTTGTGCCTCTGCCCACTGATCTGGAGGAAGGCCTGGAAACCCATTTGGGGTTGGCAGTGAGTGTAAGTAAAATTTGTACCCCTGGATACAATGTTGAGGACCCATCGGTCTTTGGTGATGGAAATCCACTTTTTTGCATGACGGGCAAGTTTCCCTCCTAGGGGCACAAGCAGTTGGGCAGAGGCAGAGAGTGGAGTTGAGAAGTCTTTGTGAATTCTTTCCGTAAAGGGGTGGCTTAGCACTCCCTGTTTTTGAAGTGGAGGCACTCCATTGCTTAGATCTCTGCATACCCTGAGACGGTAGTTTGGGGAGGGGTCTCTTTCCCCTGGGTCTAGTTTCAGATGGCCTTGAGGAGGCTGGAAAGAACCAATGTTTCGAGGGGCAAAGCCTACTGAATCTAGGAGGCTGTACTTGCAAGAAATCTTTGTCTGCATAGATTTAGCTTTTTCTTCCATCTTTTTAAGAACCTCTTCTGCTTTGGTGCCAAACAGATTATCCTTGTTCAAAGGAGCAGCTAGTAATTTTGATTTGACATGGTCTGGCAAGGTCTGCTCCTTAAGCCAAGCATGCCTTCTCAGTACAGAACCAGTGACTGCTGCCCTGAAAGATGCTTCTTGGGCGTCAAAACCACATTGCAAAGTATGCTTGGTGACTTGGCTTGCAGAATGCATAAGCTCTTGTACTTCTTTATTTTCTGCACAGTCTGTTTTTTGCTTAATAAGTTCCATAATATGTTGTTGGTACTTCAGCATGTGAAACTGGCAATTCAAAGCCCTAATGGCGACAATTGCAGAGGTGTATACTTCCTTATCCCATCTGTTTAAAGCTCTGGAATCCCTGTCCGAAGGGATGGCATTCTTAGCTGTAGTTGCAGTGATACCTTTAGGCCTCTGGGAGATTACCTCTGGGTCAGCAGTAGGATTTTTGAAAAGGAATTTGATAGAGTCAGGAACTCTGCAGTACCAGTCTGGTTTCCTAGGAGCAGGGGGTAAAGTATCAGGAGTTAAACTGGATTCCATAAAAATATCATCCACAACATCCAGGACTGGAGGTATTGCTATGTTGTGGCAAATCTAGAAATTTTCAGAGTCTCTTTTTGGACTGAGGATAGTCTTGGCATTCCCAGTGGAAATGCTCTCAAAGTATGTAAGGTTTCACCAAAAGAAAAATCCTCTACAGGAAAAGCCGAGGGAATGGATTCCTCTGCATCTGAATCCTCATAAGCAGATAAAGGCATGTCTTCATAATCAGATACCTCAGAGTCACTGGACTCTTGGACAGTTAAAGCTGCTGGGGACAGGTCTCTCTTTCTCTTAGCAGGGGTCAGGCTGACTTCCCCATAATACGGTCTTCTGCCACTTTAAGCATTTGATGTTGTGGCAAGGAAGCGTGTGTTTGAGTTTGGGTCGCCTGTTTAGGCGTAGCGCGTACTCTTGGCCTTAGAAACATGGTAAGTGTTAGACAGAACTGAAGACGTGAAAGAAGTTGATTTGCGTTGAATATCAGTAGTGCGAAGAACTTCCTCAGAAGCCGGTGCCTGCTTGGAAGCTCCAGACTCATCCAAGGTAGAGACATCCGCAAGTTCCGTAGTCTAAGAGTCTCACAGCACACCGGACTCCGAACAGGTCTCAGTAGAGGCCTGTGAAGCCACTGAAGTGGGCATCAGGGGCTGCGAAAGTGCCTCACTGAGTACCAGCGAACTGGCGACTAGCTTAATGGAAGCGTCCTTGGCAATTTTGGACCTGTGCTGTTTGTCTTTATCCTTGCGTTTTTTTCAGAAGATCGGTAGTTGGATGGTTACTAAAGCCCTTTTGGAATACGGAGATCGAGAATAGAAGTATTTAGCAACAATGAGGTCCCGACGACAAATAGTTCGGGTGTTGAACAGAGCATAAAACCGACAGAGGTACGTCATGGACTGGGCCTAAACAAGTGACACAGTAAGAATGGAAATCTCAGTGTGGTATTTGCTTTCCACAGGCAAGACAATTGTTAACTTTTTCTGACATCGGTTAGAACAAGAAAAAAGGATCCCCATCGGGGTACTTAGCTTTAGAAGACTTCAGGATAATTCTCAGGTAGCGGCAGACCAGCACTCGTGCGAACTGCTTCTGCTTCGGGCTACTCGGCAAATAAGACTGATGTAATGGCGTCAGCTGCCTGTTTTTATAGCCCTGACGTCAGACCTGGAGCTACAGCAACTGACGCAGAAATACTAAGTCTCTTGTATTTGGGCCGACTTGAGGGCTACCTGCAGGCAGATAAACTGTGATGACTGCAACACTGAAACACGAAGAACATCAGGTGTTGCTGCCCAGCTTCCAAAGCTTCAGGACATCTCCAATGTGCTCAAAACGTTAGTCAACTATCTGAGCCGATTAAAAGACAGGTTTGGGCACCAAGCCCTTCAAAGCTTTCATGCCAACTGACAAAGGGAGTCTGAACCCTGAGAGGACACTTATGAAAAAAAAAAACAAGCACAAGATGACTAACAGTTTAGGCTTATGGAAGGTGTTCTGAAGCTTTGGAAGCTGGCCAGCTGTTATATGCTATGCAAGACATAAACCATATAGCTTAAGTTACTGCATCAGTGATATGACTAGCATAACTGCTGTAGTATGTGTTTCCTCCCTCTAATCTCCTGCTATGTGCCTATGTTGCGTTTCATGCACCCAGCTCTTTGCTACAGCGCTTTTTTTTGTATTACACAGATTTCCTTTGTCCACTCATATGCCCTTCTAACGTCACCAGCTGGTAGACACTCCCAATCTATAGTTATGAGAATGAATAATGTTGCCTACAGGAACAAAACATGGCCATCTATGTTCAAAAAGTTGTGGCCTTACGGAATTTGGGGACTCAACAGCATGCATCCAGAGACAAAATACAGGAGACCAAAGATCTGTAAAAACAATTTATGACAGAACCACCATTGTATAGCTGTTGGGCAAGGGAACTTCAAGGAATTTGTTTTCCCCTACTTAGAAAGGAGCACAAATCTTCATGATTAGTACCATCACAGCATTTCTCAAACTCCTAAAGAAAAATAAATTTGTGTAGTGAGAAGGCAGCATACAGAGAAAATAGAGGACTGAGAATATCCTACGCTTGGGTTAAAAAAAAAAAAAGTACTGGGAATGCTGCATATACATAATGTCTAGGAAAAAAAAAAAAAGCAAATACTACATGTTTATTCTACTATGAAATGTTTCCTGCGTGGAGGTAAAAATACAGTGATCTTGATAATCTGCAGTAAGTAGCACCTTTGCAGTCAGTACTACAGTATTCCAAGTAAAGGCATACTAAAAAAGTCTAAGCCAGTGGTACTAATAAGAATTCAGATCAGAGGTTGAAGGATGTGCAAGTCTGTAACAGTTAAAAAGTTTTAAATGTAGTTTCTCAATATAAGCACCACTTCAGAGTGAACAAGTCATTACAGCAAACTTGGACACCATCACAAAACACTTTCTTACATATACTTGGAGGAAATACAGGAAATCACAATTTAGTACAGCAACTCAATCAATGCCACTGATTACATCTGATGACCTAAGTCCAGCTGGGCGCACAAGCCTCTTTTCAGCTGCGGCTTGGGGAAGAAAAAAGCCAGTACATGCAGTACAATCTTTAAAGTTGTACAATACCATCAATGTCAGGCAGAATACAATTACATTTTTCAATGTCAAAATAGATGACAGTAACTTTACATAAACTACATTCCTAGTGATTAAAATAAAGGAAATCCTATACTTAAGACTTTAAAATCCTAAGATGTGTACTATTTATTTCAAAACTAACTTGAATCTTACAATTAAGTTCTCAATAATTTAGCATTTTCTTAAATCACAATAAAGGACTACGTATGGAACACTAAGTAAAGCAAATAGGAATCTAACCAGAAAATTACATTGCATTCTGGCCTAGTCCCAAATCTGAAGTTCTGTAAAATGTTTTGCTTTTACAAATATCCTGGTATTTGAAGCTGTAGAATTAAAAATTACACTGTACAACAGATCAAGTGGTCTTAGTAAGGACCGACAACATTATACAAAAATTTGGCAACAGATGTGGTAAAACAGCATATGACTACCTCAAGAATAATCTGTCCAAAAATGTTTGGACTGAAGACTCACAGAAAAACATGCCTGAGGCAGCCTACTTTTCCAATTGCCAGTTAAAATATCGTAATTAAGTATCCTACAGCACAGTTCTATAGCTACCGTGTTACAGGTTCATAGGTAGGTAACTAGGCTATCTGCCCAAGGGCATTTATAAGCCTAGCCAGGGTGTCGGCTTTTGCCACCCCATTGATTGATTAACTGAGACTCTGTCAAGCAGAGTCAATGAAGTGATCCTAGGGGTGTATTTTCTGTTTCTCTTGAAGAGTGTTAGTGAGGGGGCTCTGCCTAATGTAGTTTGGAATTTTGTTCCAAAGCATGGGGAGTCTCTGTGACAGAAATCTATCCCTCCAGCATGTTCTATTTATTGTTGTGGCGAAGTTTAGCTCACTAGAGCGTGTGGCTCGCTGTGACGTGGATTTCTTTAGGTGGAGCATGTCCATCAATTCTGAATTAGACATGGCTTTGTAAGTCAGGCAGAGATCATGATATGCCATGGAGTACAGCTGGAGTTTTTTCAGTCGGGCTGCATAGGACATATGTTTGAGGCCAGTAATCCTCTTGGTGAAGTACTTTTGTGGTCTCTCCAGCTGTTGGAAGTGTCTTGTGAGGTACATCCCAAATGGGGCATTGTACTCAATGATGGGTCTCATGAGTGACAAGTAGAGTGGCACTATAACCTCGATTTCCTAATGCGAACCCTTTAGTAATTAGATGGGCCACATAGGATTTCATAACTACTTTGTCAATATGATAGTCAAAGGAGAGATTACCAGCTACCTGGGTCACCAGATAACTTATTACCTCTTCTGTATTAAGGGGGCCTGCCACCTATGTGGTAATTTGTGAGTGTTTTGCTTTTCCCAAATGGGATGACTATGCATTTTTTGGCATTTAGCTTGAGGCCATGAATTTGACACCAGGTGTCCGTCTCAGTAAGGCCCTTTTGGAGGATGCCCGTGTCAGCCGGAGAGTCAGTTATGGCTCCCGGTTTGCAGTCATCGGCGAACTTGGTTAGCCATAGTCCTTCCTGTGTTTGCCTGCACTTCTAAGTATTTGCTGAACAGTAGGGGTCCCAGGACCGAGCCTTGTGTGACACCACTTGTGACTGGTTTAGAGTCGGACCTGGAGCCCACTATTCTTACCATGTGAGTTGTCTGTAAGCCAGTTGGCAACCCATCTCATGACATAGGGGTTTACGTTCAGGCTGGTGAGTTTTTCTGTAATACCAGAGTGGGGAATGGTGTCGAAAGCCTTGGCAAGGTCAAGGTAGGCTCCGTGAACCACCTTTCCCTCATCTATGGCCTTGGTGACTGTCTCAAAGAAGTCAACTAGGTTTAGTATGCATGATCCGCCCTTAAAGCCGAACTGGGTCGGGTCAAGTGTTTGGATGTTCCTAATGTCTATGTTAATGAGTTCCATGATGATGTGCTCCAAAGTCTTGCAGACCAAGCTAGTCAAGCTTATGGGGCGATAGTTACCAGGGTCAGTTGTGGCCCCGCCTTTGTGGAGTGGAATAACCATTGCTGTGCGCCATTCTATGGGCATGTAGACTGTAGAGAGGGGCTGAGGTTGAACAGCGTGTTTAGGTGGGGGTAAGTTCGTTCTGTAGTTCGTGCAAGACACAGCCTGGGACACTATCTGGCCCCATTAACACTTTTTGGATTTTGAAAGGGCTGTTTTCAGCTGTGCATCTGTGATTTCCGGGACACTACACTTTTCCGGTATTGTTGTGGGCCCTTTTGGGGGTGAGAAGGGGGTGAAGTTTGCACTGAATCAATCTGCCAGGATGTTGGCAATATCAGTAGGTTCAGTATATTTTGTGCTATTTTGCACTAGTTCAGTGAATATCTGTGAGTTGCCACTTAGATTCTTGACATAGCTAAAGAAGGTTTTGCAGTTATCTTTTGAATCCTTGGCTATTTTTCTTTCGAAGTTAGCCGTGGATGATTTTATGGGGGACCTTAGTTACTTACTGATACTGATAGGGATGTCGTTCCTTCTTGGGATTTGCTTTTTTTCTGAACTAATTTACTCTTTTTACTGTATAGTCTGCTTATGGCAGGGGTCCACCAGACTGGTTTCCTTCTCTTAGAGGAGTGAATCTTGGTTTTGCTAGGGATGGCACGATCCATTCATCCTTGTAGGTTCTCATAGACTGCATTTGTACAGGTTTCTGCATCTTGGCCGGCGTTACCCTTTAGCGTGGGGCTGTGAAACTTACCACCTCTGTCTTAAGTAAGGTGAAGTTTGCTTTAGAAAAAAGTTTTTTTTTTACTGTGGTTTCCTTAGTTGGGGGTGGTGGTGGGGTGTGGACATCCAGAGTGATTAGTTGGTGATGACTAGGTCCAATATGTTATCACCTCTGGTAGGGGGAGTTTACCAGCTGATCCAGGGCGCTTGAGTTGATGAATTCCAGGAAGCGCTGGGCCTGGGAGTTTGTACTCTAGTAGTTTTCACAGTTAATGGTAGGGTAATTTCACAGTTAATGGTAGGGTAATTGAAATTGCCCAATAACAGAGTTTTCCAGTGTCTCCAGAAAGGTGGAGTGGTGGTCCTGGGTCCTGGAGGGTGATCTACAGCAGGCCACAAACTGCAGTGCAGATTTGCACAATGTTAGCTGTACATAGATGATCTCAGAGGTATCATGTTGCACCACTAACCTGGAGGCGTAGGTATCCTTGATGAATATAGATACACCTCCTCCTTTTGTGTTTCAGCCCGTGTTCTGTGGCCAAAATGTGTGGTATGAGTTGTAGCCCAGTAGTGCTGGGGTGGTCTCTGGAGCTTTGAACCAGGTTTCAGTTACTGCACAGATGTCGACGTTCTCCATACTGAGGAGTGCTTCGAGCACGTGCATTTTGAGATTTAAACACCTGGTGTTGAGTAGCATAACCCTCAATTCTTTTGTTAATTGTGCTGTTTACAGAGGTGGATTTGACTTTTGAGCCTTGCCTAAAAAAGGCACTATGGGGGCAGCAATAGCCTTGGCCAGTATTCGAAAGCCTAGGGATGACAGGTGCAAGCAGTCTCTTGCGAAGTAACGCAGCTTGTCAAGCATGTCGTCCCAGGCTGACAGACACTGGATCCCCTTTGAATGACACCAGAAGCTTAGCCAATTGTTGAAATTGATCATTTTTTCTTTATACTGGAGTATCATTCTTGGTGAGGGCAGGATGCTACTCGGCAAGCTATTTTTTTTTTAATTGGCAGACCACAACTAAAAGCATACCTGAAAAATCAAGAGACAATTTCTTAACTCAGGCCACAATTTAACCACATTCTGCCTCAGTATTAACCCTTTGCTGACATCTTTGACCAGAGACCCATTTCATTTGGATAAATGTAGTATAAATGTACAGGGGTACCTTACTTTTGTTCTCTTTTCTTCCTCTGTTCTTCACACTTTCTCCTCTTCCTTCTACAACTCTATTACTTCTCATTTTTCTACTCTTTGCTGTAATGTAAATTCTTGCACATGTATCATGACCTATTTTAAGCATAAGTTTTATATTATTGTGCTTATTTCATGTATTCATATTTTACTTACAACAGTTACTATCAACTGTTTCTATTTATATAACTATGCCTGCTTCATGTATCCAAACTATCTGCTGTAGTACAGCAGCCCAAAGCAAACCTGAGCTTGGTAATTTTTGACCCGGCAAACAAGCACACACATTATACATAAACACTAAACATCTGGAGTATGACTGCATTATAGTGCAGAGACACCTTTTTTGTAACGGGTTATCTATGATCAAATTACAGGACTAATTAGACTGTCTCTGTGTTGTAGACAGAGAAAGCCTCGACTACAACCAGAGATCAAACAGTGGCTTGGGGCATGGAGGAGAGAGAAGAGGGTGATAAGAGACTGAATTGATGCTGACGTGTCCATTCACATTGAAGGGAGTGGTGGTTAAATGGATACTTCCTACCAGCAAGCAGAGAATTGTCAGTGATAGTCACAGCCAAGAACAATAAATTAGAAGGATCCCCCACAGCCTGCGATTGTCACAGAACATAGGCAGGGGCACAGGGCTCTTCCACAGACACCTGGATGACAGCCCCTTCCAGTCACCTCTCAATCTATGTGGGTTGAGTCCACCTGCATTGAAAACAAATGGGCTGAAAACCCAATGGAGGATAATGGCTGGCAAGCATGGATAAAAAGTGACCTAGAAAAAAATGCAGCACTAACTTACATCTCAGAGCAAATACTGACTGAAAAAACACACAAAAAAAGATTGAGCTGCACATCTTTGAAGGACCAGACAATATAAAAATATCACCTTAAAAAAATAAAAATGTTTTTGCAGGGGTCAAGCTTCCCTGCATTCCCATGTCAGGTCTATGGCCCACACACCAGTAGGACTCTAAATATGCCAACACTGAGGTTACAACTTTGGAAAAAGACAGAGTAATCTTGGTATACTTAAAGACCATGTACAGTGGAAAGTCTTGTTGACTGAAACCATTCAATTGATGTACCTCTAAAATCTCTGACCTGCTGCTGCAGTTTTAAAATTCACCCTTTTAAAAGTTAGTCTACATAAAAAATGCATGGTTCACCTTTACTGATCGTATGCCTGCTGTGGCCTATGCCATCACATAGCACAGTGATTCCAACATGCTTGTGAAGACCAGTCTAAATAAAGTCAGAAAGGACACCAGGCAGAAGTAATACTTAATGAATAAAGTTGTACTCCTATAGTTAGCTGGGTGCCAGGACTTTGTATTATTATTATTATTTTTTTTTTTAACATGGACTATCTTTGATCCAGTCCAGAAGAAAAGCTGATGCTAATTCAGACAAAGTTCTAAATAAGCTTTGAACATTTTTGAATCATTTCTTGCAGGTGTCCACACACTTGCTACTTAAATAAGTATCACTATAACATTTTGCTGAAGCCAACAAAGGAGAGCTTCCACGGACAACTTCACATCAGTAGCGGCCATCACGGTGGCGCACAAAGGTGGACAGGACTGGCTATGAAGCTATCTTTTTTTTTTTTTTGGGGGGGGGGGTTAAGTCCAATTTTCACATAAATCATTTTACATGAACACATCAGGACTACCTCTATCTACCACTAAACCATGAAAAATGCAAAAAAGGAATGCAAATGCTGCATTTCGTTTTGCCACACTGCATGCGACCTTTAATATATGCCATAAACCATGACTTGACATTTTCACTTCAACAAAACCAAATGTTCTACAGTTCCAATGATGAAATGTCAGACAGGCATCTGCTCTCACTGTTCGGTTTCTACAGTGCACAGAATAAAAATGAAGGTTAAGTATATCTGCTCTTTCTTATCTTCATTAAGTGCAGAGACACCTGCTGGTTCCAGAAATTTTACACTAAGCTCAGTCTTAACTCTTGTGATTCAGCACATCCATCCTAGGATGCAGTTTGCAGCCTACATCAGTATTGTCATGGCACATTTCTGTAATAATGCAAAAGCTTTTCTAGATGTCAAAACTTTTAACCAGTGATAAAAAGAAACCATGAATCCTTTTAAGTGAACCATGGACAGTCTAGTAGCAATCCCATTTAAACAAATTTTCAAAGCAAACTTATTTCAAAATACAGTTAAAGAAAAGCATTTCATATAAAAATACCTTCAAATTTTGCCCATCAAATGGTAAGGATCCACTAACTAGAGTATACAGGATAACACCTAAACTCCACACATCCACTTCAGGTCCATCATATTTCTTCCCTTGGAAGAGTTCAGGTGCGGCATATGGAGGGCTCCCGCAGAATGTGTCCAGTTTACTGCCAACTGTAAACTCATTACTGAAGCCAAAATCTGCTATTTTAATATTCATATCAGCATCTAGTAGCAAATTTTCAGCCTGAAAAGGAAGCAAAAAGTTTTAATTTAGTTGTCTGAAGTTTGCAAATGAAGTGCTGACGGAAAGTCAACTATCATTCTTAAACTGTCAAACACCAGTTACATATGAGCAAAAATGTAAAATCCTACTTGTTGAAAATTCAGGCTAACATGTCCAGAGGCATATTCTGACATTTGTGAGCACTGCTATATACTGAGCAACAGGACCTCCAACTGTTCAAGCAAACACCCAAGCATACCGCAACTGGAAAGATACTGACTTTTAATCAAAAGTTAAAAGCCTTAAATCCTTCAACTATTCTGATAAACTAGCACAATTCTTGTTTTACTCAGTAGCCTACATGTTTGCTCTTGAACAGTCTCTAGCTTTTCCAGCTATGAAAGACACAATCCAACTTTTTTTTTTTTTTTTTTGCAAAACCAGTGCATCTAGAAATGCTCATAATAGGGACATAAACTTAACATCCACAAATAAATAGCTCATGGGAGGGACAGGTTTCTAACCATTTCCCAGCCTATGGAAAAAGTTACACATACAGGTCAAGCATGTACTACCTTGTCTAAGGCTAGTTTTAAGGATTGTATGGGTACACACAAAAAAAAAACATGAGTGATGCACAGCCCTGGCTGATTTGGGAAGTGGGAACTGTTAAGTGTGGCAAGAAAGTACAGTTGTGTACACTTACCATAAATGTAGATGTTAGAGTGTATTCACTGTTGCAGTCATTACATTTGGGTTATCTGTTAATCAGGCTGACTGAGGACTACTGCAAGCAAAGTCTTGGGTCCTGCGTCGGTTGCTGTCCCTTCTTCTGTGACGTCAAGTCGTCAGGGGTACAAAACATGCAGCAGACTCCATTACATCAGTTTTTCTTGCCCAAGGTATCAGCTGCCCCCCCTAATGGGAAGCAATTAAATATATAAATATACAAGGATATACCTCCAACAAAAAAAGCAAATAAACCAAAAAGCTTTTAAGCATAGAAAAGGAAAGTAGAGGTATAGCCAAAAGAAGTTAGGGGGCTGGAGGGAGGGTAAAGTACAGTTTTGTACCTACCATAAATGTAGATGTCTGATAGGCATGCATCTGCAGTCCTTACAAATGGGTTTGTCCTGTCGTCAGGCAGCCCTTCGGTCCGCCGGATTCCAAAGTCTGGGTCTGGCCTCGGCTGGTGTCGCACTTCACCCGACGTCATAGCTGCAGTTCTTCGGGTATAAAGGCATCAGCCGACGCCATTTTCCTCAGTGTTTCTTGCCCCAGATGCCAGGTGCCCTCTAGGAAGGCTAAATTTGGATAAATGCAAATGGTTCCAAATAGACAGCAAACAAAAAAATAAGCATGTATGTACATATAAGCAAACAAATACACCATAATAGATTCCCCCAGCTAGCTACAAGATGGGCAAATACCCTAGGAGTACCACAGAGGGGAAGGAGGGTGGGTAATCCTGACTGCAGATGCATGCCTATCGGACATCTACATTTATGGTAGGTACAAAACTGTACTATGTCCTTCAAGGATGCATCTGCAGTCCTTACAAATGGGTAGAATACCATAGCCAAACTGGGGGAGGAGAAATAAGATTATGGTGTAGTTAAGATCCCTTGCAAAACAGCAGTGGCAAAACCTGCTCGGGATCTGGAGTATAAAGGTAAATTATAATGCTTGGCAAATGTATGCACGGAGCTCCAAGTAGCAGCCTCTAAAATGTCTTTGGTAGCCACTCCTCGTAGAAAAGCTGTGGTAGTGGCTGTAGCCCTTGTAGAGTGAGGCCTGATGTTTTCTGGAGTTTTCTTCCCATGGTAGGAGTAACAAAATCTAATGCAATTTCCTATCCACTTAGAGATTGTCCGTTTTGAAATTGCTTTTCCTTCCATTCCTGTTGCATATGCTACCAGTAGCTGGTCAGTTTTTCTATTGCTCTTGGTCCTGTCCAGGTAGTAACGTAATTGCCTATGTACATCCAAGGTATGCAACAGTCTTTCTCCCCTGTTCTGTGGGTTGGGGAAGAATGTAGGTAGGTGGATAGCTTGATTTAAAGATACCCTGGAGACCACCTTTGGCATAAAAGTAGGATTAGTTCTCATGGACACTATCTTGATGGAAGATCAGGAAGGGCTGTACTGCCATTAATGCCTGTAGCTCAGATACCCTTCTTGCTGAAGTGATTGCAAGCAGGAAAGCAGTTTTCCATGATAAGTATTGTAATTCTGCTGTTGCTGCTGGTTCGAAAGGAGGGAGTGTCAACTTTTCTAGCACAAAGTTCAAGTCCCATGCTGGCAATGGTGGCTTCCTAGGTGGTTTTACATTTTTAATTCCTCTCAGAAACTGCCTGAGCAGAGGATGCGAGAAGACTGGAGGATCCAAGTTGTATTCTGCTGAAATAGCTGATGCATGAATCTTAATGGAAGAATAGGACAGGCCGTTGTGGAAGAGCTCTGCCAAGTATTCCAGGATGTTAGCTATGTTTACCAGTGACACATTCTCTCCTTTTGCAGTACTCCAAATGAGATATCTTTTCCATTTTGCTGAATAATTTTTTCTTGAGAGTCTGCGAGCCTCCAAGATAATGTCTTTAACTCTTTGAGATAAATCTGGGTTATTTGATCTTATGCAATGTTCCAGGCAGCCAGCTGCAGTGTTTTCAGGTTTGGATGCAGGGTTTTGAAGTTGTTCTGTGTTAACAGCAAGGGAACTAGGGGCAGAGGCCATATTTGTTCCCGAGACATACTCCTCAGTAATGGGTACCAATGTTGCCTTGGCCAGTCTGGAGCTATCAGGATGATCCTTGGATGGTCTTCTTTGATCTTCAATAGCACCTTGTGCATCAAAGGAAGAGGTGGGAATGCATATGCTGTCAGGTTTTCCAACTGAAAGATAGGGAGTCCACTTTCCAAGCAAGTGGGTGGTACGTCCTTGTGCAGAATTTTTTCAGTTGGTGATTGTGTGGGGATGCAAATAAGTCTATTTCTGGTAGTCCCCATTTCCCTGTAATGGTTTTGAAGATGTCCGGATGCAGCATCCATTCGTGGGCATCCGTGGTAGTTCTGCTTAGGATGTCTGCTAGTATATTTTCTTTTCCTGGCACAAAAATTGCTTGTAAGTGAATGTTGAAGCTCAGTGCCACATTCCAGAGGTCCATTGCCATCCGGCATAGAGGGTACGAATGTGTGCCTCCCTGTTTGTTGATGTACCACATAACTGTGGTGTTGTCTGTCCTTATCAGCAGTTGACCCTGTCGAAGCAGTCCCTTGTTTGATTGACAGGCCTGAGCCCACCATTGGAATTCTTGCTTCAGGCATGGAATTATTGGAATTTGGGTTTCTAGGCTGTGCTTGTGCTGAGACCATAAATTCCTTAGGTACCACTGTAACTTTCTCATATGTAGTCTGGCATGTGGAATCAATATTATGCAGGATGCCATGTAACCAAGAGCTTGCAGGACTTTTCTTGCTGTTAGCTGGTTCTGCGTTGTTAATGCCATGAAGTAGAAAGGGAGTTGCTCCTGTTTTTCTACTGTCAGGAATGCCATTTGTTTTGATGTGTCCAGATCTGCACCCAAGAAGGTTATCCTTTGGGATGGTATCAGCCTTGACTTTTTTATATTGACTGTGTATACAAGGGCTTGTAGTAAATGAATGACCCTTTGCAAATCTTTTGTTAATTTGCTTTTGTTGTCCGCTTGTAACAGGCAGCCGTCCAGGTAAGGGTAAATTTGAATTCCCTAAAGCCTGCAATGAGCAATTACTGATGCCAGGCATTTCGTGAATACTCTGGGCGCAGTAGATAAGCCAAAGGGCAATGCTGAGAATTGATAATGCTCTGATCCTGCAAGAAATCTGAGGTATCTTCTGCAATTTGGTCGTATGGGGACGTGCAGGTATGCCTCCTTGAGATCTAGAGTCACCAGCCAAGACTCCTTGCCCAGCATGGGAAGAAGCTGCTGTAGGGTCAGCATTTTGAATTTTGGAACAATGAGGTATGTGTTTAAAGCGGACAGGTCGAGAATAGGCCTCCATTGGTTTTCTTTTCTTGGTACCAGGAAGAGTCTGGAATAAAATCCTTGCCCTTGTTCCATAGATGGTACCCTTTCTACAGCTCTCATCCTTAGTAAGCGAGTTATTTGTTCTAAAGCTTCTGTCTTCTGATTTGGAGGTAGGTTTGGCATTCCTCTCTTCCTTGGTAGAGTATGGAAGTGAAACCTGTAACCTTGGTCTATTGTCTGTAAAATCCATTTGTCTCCTGTGATGTAATGCCAGTTTACTGAAAATAAGGCTAGCTTCCCGCCTAAGGGTGCCTCTAGTTGTTCCCTGGTAGGCGGTGCCAGATCCAAGTCACTGTGATTGTCCTGTGGAAGTGGTGGTGGCTGGATCTGTGGCTGTACCTCGCTGGTTGTTAGCCTGCCACTGACGTCCCCTGTAGGCACCTCTGGATTGACCCCTGCCTCTTGAGCGTCTATTCCTGCCTCTCGGAGCTCTGGAGGTGTCTGGAAAGGACCAATTCTTGGAAGGCCAGTTCCTGCTAAACCTTGGAGGCTGGACCTGCAAGAAATCCTTGACTGTCTGGACAGATTTTGTTTCTCTTCCACCTTCTTCAGCACCTGCTGTGCAGGGGAGCCAAACAAATTAAGCTTATCCATGGGAGCATCTAGGAGCTTTGATTTAACATGGTCTGGTAAGGACTGTTCTTTTAACCATGCATGTCTTCTGATCACTGTGCCAGTCATGGCTGATCTAAAGGAAGCCTCCAGTGCATCATAGCCGCATTTTAAGGAATGATTACTGACCTGCTGAATGTTATGTACCATTTCCTGTACAGATTTTTTGTCTAATGGTTCATCCGAGGACAGTTTTTTAGTTAACTGGTCTAACAAACTCCTGATACTGAATCATGTGGAATTGACAGGGCTTAGCAGGGGCCGGGGGAAGAGAATCAGGAGCAGTACAAGCATCATTAAAAGCATCATCCACAACAGTAAGTACTGGAGGAATGGCTAAAGGCCTATGCTGTGGCAAATGCAAAAAGGTTCTAAGCCTTTTCCTAGAGTCTGAAAAATCCTGGCCCTGCCATTGAAATTGTTCCCTCATAGCATGCAAGGTTTCCCCAAAAGAAAATTCCTCAGGCGGAGAGGCAGAAGGAATGGACTCTTCTGCATCAGAGTCCTCATAAGGAGAAAAGGGGCCTCTGGAGGGTTTGAATTATCTGATTCCTCAGAGGAGCCATCTGAAGAAACTGGCTCAGGGGGCTCTACTCTAGTCCTCTTCTCTGGAGGAGGGTGAGAGGCCCTGTCTGGATGTGGTTGGGATCCCCGGATCAAAGAAATGAGATCCTCTGCTAGACTAAGCATTTGTGAACTAGAACTGGGCCTGTGAGAGGGGGTCTTAGCAGGCACAGTTTTGGTAGTTTTTGCTGCTTTAGCCCTGGCAAAGGCCTTAATCGACATGGATGCAGGAGGCCTAGCAGCTCCACGTGCAGGGGTAGAAATATCCAAAGGGATAGTATCGGATAAATCCTGTGAACCTGCAAGAGCAGGTGGGATTTCAGTAGCAGATGCAGCCAAGCTGGATAAGGCCTCGTTAAGTGGCAAGCTTTCGGCCGAAGGAAGAACCGTGGACTCGGTTTCAGCCGAAACCGAGACACTCGCGGTTGGCTTAACCGCGGTTTCGGCCGAAACCGTGGACCGCGAGTGTCGGCTCTTTTCCTTGCGTTTTTTAGAAATTTGCGTAGTCGGAGTATCCGACGGCATAATGTAAGCAAAAGCGGAGCCGAAAAACTCAGCAAATTCCGTCTGACGTCTAAGCGTTCGTCGGTTGAAAGAAGCACAGGCTAGACAAGCTGCTACGTCGTGGTCTGGGCCTAAGCAAGGTAAGCAGTAAGAGTGGAAATCTTTATGAGGTATTTGTTTCCCACAATTTAAACAGTTATTCACTTTTTCCGACATCGGCTGAGGCAAGAAAGAGTCCCCAACGGGGTACTTAGCTTTTTAGAAGTCTTCGGTACTTGTAGTAGTAATCTCTGGTTCTGACTGACCGGCACTTGCGAACAGCTTCTGCTTCGGGCGCCACGCGGCAAGAAAGACGGAGGAAAATGGCGTCGGCTGATGCCTTTATACCCGAAGAACTGCAGCTATGACGTCGGGTGAAGTGCGACACCAGCCGAGGCCAGAACCAGACTTTGGAATCCGGCCGACCGAAGGGCTGCCTGACGACAGGACAACCCATTTGTAAGGACTGCAGATGCATCCTTGAAGGACATCTAGGACTGCAACAATGAATACACTAACATCTACATTTACGATAAGTGTACACAACTGTACTACGTTCTTCGTGATTCACTGTGGCAGTCATTACATTTGGGTAGATTCCCAAAGCTAAGGTTGGGAGGAGGAATTTAAGTAGCATTAGGACCAGCTATAAGGCCCTGCTAGACTGCGGTGGCAAAGCCAGCTCTGGACTTAGAGAAAATTGGTAAATGATCATGCTTGGTGAAAGTATGTACAGAACTCCAGGTAGCAGCTTCTAGGATGTCCCTGGTAAGGACGCCTCTGAGAAAGGCTGTAGAGGTAGATGCAGCCCTGGTAGAGTGGGGGTCTGATGCCCTGTGGGATAGGTTTTCCATGATGCTTATAGCAGAAATGAATGCAATGGCCTATCCATTTAGAAATGGTTTGCTTAGAAATAGCCTACCCCTCTTTCACTGCAGCAAATGCAATGTGCAGTTCAGATTTCCTTTGAGGTTTAGTCCTATCCAAGTAGAATCTAAGTTGTCTGTGCACATCTAAGGAGTACAGTATCCATTCCCCTTTGTTGTGTGGATTAGGAAAGAAGGTTGGCAAATGAATGGACTGATTAAGAGCCATACTGGATACCACCTTGGGCATGAAGGAGGGATTGGTTCTGAGGGACACCCTGTCCGCATAAAAGATGATGAAAGGTTCCACTGCCATAAAGGCCTGTAATTCAGATACCCTTCTTGCTGAAGTGATTGCTAAAAGGAATGCTGTTTTCCAAGAAAGAAATTTTAAATCTGCAGTAGCAGCTGACTCAAAAGGAGGAAGAGTGAGTTTCTCCAAGACAAAGTTAAGGTCCCAGGCTGGAGTTGGAGCTCTCCTCGGTGGTCTTAAATTTTTGGCCCCCTGAGGAACTGCTTGAGCAGTGGGTGAGAGAAGAGGGGAGGTCCTGTGTTATAATGAGCTGAAATGCCTGAGGTGTGAATTTTGGAGGAAAAGGACAAGCCCTTGTGAAGCATCTCAGTTAAGTATTGTAAAATTGGAGTTAAATTGGGCACTGCTGTGCTCATCCCTTGAGATTGGTTCCAGGCACAGAATCTTTTCCATTTCGCAGCATAAGATTTCCTAGTACTAGGTCTCCTTGCCTCTAAAATGATATCCATCACTGCTTTACTGAGGGATGGTAAAGGAGAGATTAGGTAATTAGCCAGGCTGCTAGGTTCAGAGATTGAAGCTGAGAGTGCAGAATCTGGTTCTCCTGCTGAGACAACAGGGAAAGTGTCTGAGGCAGGTGCCATGGAGCCAACCATGACACTGCGCAAGAGGGGGTACCCAGTGTTGGTGTGGCCAGTCTGGTGCAATCAAAATCGTCCTTGGCTTGTCCTGTTTGGTCTTTAGTAGTACGTTGGAGAGCAGAGGCAGAGGAGGAAAGGCATAAACTGATAGGTTTCTCCAGCTGAAGGAGAGCATCCACATTCCAAGCTTGTGGGGAATCCTTGTGCAAAATTTGTCTAATTGATAGTTCTAGGGGGAGGCAAACCGGTCTTTATCTGGGCTCCCCCATTTGCTTGTCAACACGTTCAAAATCCTCTGTTCCAGATTCCACTTGTGTGGGTCCATGAGGTTTCTGCTTAGCCCATCTGCCAGTGTATTTATTTTTCCTGGCAGGAACTGAGCTTGTAGATTCACTTGGTAGCCCAAGGCTGTGTTCCACAATGCCATGGCTAGTCTGCAGAGGGGGTAAGAATGTGTACCCCCCCCTGCTTGTTTATGTACCACATAACAGTGATGTTGTCAGTCTTTAGCATTACTTGTCCTGGAAGAATGTGATCCTAGAAGGCTGTCAGAACATTCTGTACAGCTAACATTTCTTTTTGATTGATATGCAGGTGCATTTGACTTGGGTTCCATTGGCCCCGAATGCACTTCCCTGTCAGGTGAGCCACCCATGCATAGTCTGATGCGTCTGTTAGGGTTTGGGCGGCAGGGGGTAGGTAGCGTGAATGGTAGCAGGCCTCTGCCCGCCAAAGGAACTCAAGGCGTAGACAAGGTACGATAGGAATCATTGCTTCTAGATCCTGAGAATGTTGACACCATACGCTTTTTAGATACCATTGTAGTTTCCTCATATGCAGTCTTGCATATGGAATTAGAAGAATGCAGGAGGCCATGAACCCCAAGGCTTGCAGTATTTGTCTTGTAGATAGCAGGGTTTTTGTGGCCACTTGTTTGAAGTTGGTTGTCAAATTAATCTTTCTCTGGCGTCAGCACCCTTTGTACAAAGGCCAGACGATTCAAAAGTATGTCCTGGCTTTCTACCTGAATTAGACAATCGTCCAGGTATGGGTATATATTGAATATTTCTTTGTCTGCAAAATGCAATAACTGGGGCTAGGCACTTTGTGAATACCCTGGACACAGTAGATAAGCCAAAGGGCAGTGCAGAGAACTGATAATGCATGTAGCCTGCTTTGAAGCATAGGTATTTTCTGCAAGATTCCCTGATAGGGATGTTCAGGTATGCTTCTTTTAAATCTAATGTTGCCAATAAAGCATCCTTGCCTAGCATAGAAAGCAACTGGTGAAGAGTCAGCATCTTGAATTTTGGAATCACCAAAAAGGTGTGTAGAGTAGAAAGGTTCAGGATAGGACGCCATGAATTGTCTTTTCTGGGTACCAGGAAAAGTCTTGAACAGAAACCTCGTCCCTTTTCCTCTTCTGGTACCAACTGAAACCCCCCATGTTTGAGAGAGAAAGTACTTGCTTTTGGTCCTCTGCCCACTGATTTGGGGGGTAGATCTGGCCACCCCGCTTAGTGTTGGTAACATGTGGAAGTGAAATCTGTATCCTTGGGACATTATTTAAGACCCATTTGTCCTGGGTTATGAGTTGCCAATTTCTGGCCTGCAGACCAATCTTTCCGCCTAAAGGAGCATTCAGTTGAAAAGTGCTTGGAAGTTTTAGACAGTTTTCCATAGGAGGAAGTCCTACTACTCCCAGATTTGGATGTGGAAGCCCCCAAATGCTTAGTCTTGTGCGCGCCCTGTGACTGAAACCTGGGGTTTCTACTGTGTCTGGGTTTGGATTGAGAAGATCTGTAAGGGGCCAGAAAAGACCAATTCTTAGAGGGCGAATGCCTACTAAATCTTGGGAGGCTGAACTTGTAAAACATCTTTCACAGTTTGCATAGATTTAGCTTAATCTTCCATCTCTAAGAATTTCCTTAGCTTTGTTGCCAAACAGGCGGTCCTGACTTAAGGGAGCATCCAACAGTTTAGATTTAACATGACCAGTCAAAGATAGCTCTCCTTAAGCTAAGCATGTCTTCTTGAGTACAGACCCAGTGTGACAGCAGACCTGCAAGAGGCCTCTAATGAATCACATCCACATTGCAAAGTATGTTTTCCAAACTGTTCAGCAGAATGCATTAAATCCTGTAATTCTTTATTTTCAGCATAGTCAGGAATCATCATTTTCTGTTTAAGCAATCTAATAACACGTTGTTGTTTATACTTCAACATATGAAGCTGATAATTTAAGGCCCTAATGGGCAAGGTTACATAAGTGTAAACCTTCTTACCCCATCTATCAAGCACCTGGGAGTCCCTATCAGAGGGGGTAGGAATTTTAGCAGAAGCCTTAATGCCCTTGGGTCCCTGTGAAATAGTCTCTGGATCCGCAATAGGATTTTTAAAAAGGAACTTGTGAGAATTAGGGACCCTGTAATATCTATCAGGTTTTCTGGGAGCAGGAGGCAAAGAATCAGGGGCCAAACTAGATTCCGAAAAGGCATCAACAACAATGTCTAATACAGGAGGTATAGCTAAAGGCCTATGCTGAGGTAGAAGCACGAAATCTCTAAGCCTCTTTTTTTTTTGAATCCGAAAAATCCTGGCTTTCCCAGTGAAAATGTTCCCTTAAGGTGTGCAAGGTTTCACCAAAAGAAAAATCATCTGGAGGGGAAGCAGAGGGAGTAGAGTCCTCTGCATCAGAATCCTCACAAGTAGAGAAGGGTAAATCCAGATTAGAAGAATCAGAATCTTGGTCAGTCCTAGGTCTCTTAGAAGGGGGTGGTTGGCTTCCCCTGATTAGAGTTATAACATCTTCAGCCATTCTTATTTGCTTTTTAGGCATAGAGGCCTGTGCAAGCAGCAAGGACATCGGTTTCTTAGGTATGGTTCGAGATTTAGGCCTTAAAGAAGGATGTGTCTGTTTTTTATATGCAAGTCCGTAGGCCTGAAGACACCCTCAGAAGCCAGTGCCTGCACAGCAGCTCCAGACCCATCCAAGGTAGACATCCGCAGGTACCACAGTTGAAGCATCTCGTGGCATACCGGACTCTGAATGGGTCTCAGTAGAGGCCTGCGAATCAGAAATAGCGGGTATCAGGGGCTACAAAAGCGCCTCACTGAGTAACGGCAAACTGGCGACTGGCTTAAGAGAAGCGTCGCCGGCAGCTTTGAACTTAAGCGGTCTGTCTCCGTCTTTATCTTTACGCTTTTTCGGAATTCCAGTAGTTGGATAGCTAACCGACATTTCTGGATAATTGAACAGAGAACCGAAATATTTAGAAGCAAAAATATACTGACTATGGATAGTGCGTTGATTAAATAAGGCACAAAACCGACAGCAAGGTACGTTGTGGTCAGGGCCTAGGCAAGGAATACAGTACGAATGAAAATCTGTGAGGTATTTGCTTTCCACAAGAAATACAATTATTAACTTTTACTGACATCAGTAAGGAGCAAGAAAGTTTACCCAATGGGGTACTTAGCTTTAGTTGAAGACTTAGATTCTGAAACTTGAAAACGAAAATTTCAGGAGTCTGCCGACCGGCACTTGCGAACTGCTTCTGCTTCGGGCACCGCACGGCAAGAAAGACTGATGTAATGGCATCGGCTGCATGTTTTATACCCTTGATGACCTGACGTCATGGAAGAAGGGACAGCAACCGAAGCAGAACACAAGACTTTGTTAATCAGGCTGACAGAGCTACTGCAAGCAGATAACCCAAATGTAACGACTGCAACAGTGAAACACGAAGAACATCTAAGTGCATCTATTTAAAGGTGTACAAGGTTAAGCTTATTATAGTTCCTCTAGTATTGCTCATATATTACTAGTTTAATACTTCTGACAGTTTTGTCATAAGTGAAAAGAAAACAAGCTGTCATTTCAACATGGAGATAAAGGATGTTATAAACAAAATCATAGGGTTACGTTCGGCAGTTAGTGCATTTTAATAAATTAAAAATTACTCTATTGCAAAGGTCCTGGTCCCAGATACAGTTTTACAACACACAGTATAATTTCTGTAACTGCAACACACAAAAGTACAGTTTTGTACCTACCATATATGTAGATGTCCGATAGGTATGCATCTGCAGTCATAACATATGGGTTGTCCTGCCTCAGGCAGCCCTTCGGTCAGCCGGATTCCAAAGTCTGGGTCTGGCCTCGGCTGATGTCGCACTTTCCCCGACGTCAGAGCGTCTGGGGTATAAAAGCATCAGCCGACGCCATTTTCCTCAGTTTTTCTTGCCCCAGATGCCAGGTGCCCTCTAGGAAGGCTAAATTTGGATAAATGCTGAAAATTTCCAAACATTTGCAAATTATATACATGTATAAACAAACAAATACACCATAATAGATTCCCCCAGCTAGGTAAAAGAGGGGTAAGCATCCTAGGACTACCACAGAGGGGAAGGAGGGAGGGTAATCCTGACTGCAGATGCATACCTATCGGACATCTACATTTATGGTAGGTACAAAACTGTACTATGTCCTTCAAGGATGCAGCTGCAGTCATAACATATGGGTAGAATACCATAGCCAATCTGGGGGAGGAGGTACTAAGAAAAGGATGGTGTAGTTAAGATCCCCTGCAGGACTGCAGTTGCAAACCCTGCTCTGGATCTAGAGTATAAAGGTAGATTGTAATGCTTGGCAAATGTATGCACGGAGCTCCAAGTAGCAGCTTCTAAAATGTCCTTGGTAGCCACCCCCCGTAGGAAGGCTGTAGTGGTGGCCATGGCCCTTGTGGAGTGAGGCCTGATATTTTCAGCTGTCTTTCCATGAAAGGAGTAGCAAAAGCGAATGCAATTTCCTATCCATTTTGAAATTGTCTGTTTGGAAATTGCTCTTCCTTGCACCCCAGTTGCATATGCTACAAAAAGCTTGTCAGTTTTTCTGCTAGTTTTTGTTCTGTCCAAGTAGTAGCATAGTTGTCTGTGTATATCCAGGGTGTGAAAAAGTTTTTCCCCTCTATTCTGTGGATTAGGGAAGAACGTAGGCAAGTGAATAGCTTGGTTCAAGGATACCCTAGATACCACCTTTGGCATAAAAGTAGGATTGGTTCTTAGTGACACTCTATCCTGGTGGAAAATAAGAAAAGGCTGCACTGCCATTAATGCTTGTTACTCAGATACTCTTCTTGCTGAAGTGATTGCCAGAAGGAAAGCAGTTTTCCCAAGATAGAAACTGTAGATCCGCTGATACTGCTGGTTCAAAAGCAGGTAGTGTCAGTTTCTCCAGCACAAAGTTGAGATCCCAGGCAGGTAGAGGGGGTCTTCTTGGAGGTTTAATATTTTTTATCCCTCTCAGAAATTGTCTGAGGAGAGGTTGTGAGAAGATAGGTGGATCCACATTGTATTCTGCTGAGATTGCTGAAGCATGAATCTTAATGGAAGAATAGGACAGGCCATTGTGGAACAATTCTGCTAAGTATTCCAGGATATGTGTTAGGTTTGCCACTGTGACATCCGTGCCCTTTTATGTGCTCCAAATGAGAAATCTCCTCCATTTAGCTAAGTATGTCTTCCTTGTGGAGGGCCTGCGAGCCTCCAGGATAATGTCCTTCACCCTCTGAGATAAAATAGTTTGATTGGGGTTTAAGGAATTTTCCAGGCAGTTAGCTGCAATGTTTTCAAGTTGGGATGCAGGGTCTTGAAATTGTTCTGTGTCAGAAGAGGCCATAGGGGGAGAGGTCATGATTTTGTCTGAGACATGCTTCTCAATAATGGATACCAGTGTTGTCTTGGCCAGTCCGGAGATATTAGTATCACTTTTGGCTGTTCCTCCCTGATCTTCAGTAGAACCTTGTACATCAATGGGAGAGGTGGGAAGGCATATACTGTTAGGGCATTCCAGCTGAAAGAGTGTCCACCCTCCAAGCTTGTGGGTAGTATGTCCTTGAGCAGAATGTCTTCAGTTGGTGGTTGAGTGGGGAGGTGAACAGATCTATCTCCGGCATTCCCCATGTCTTTGTTATGAGTTTGAAGATGTCTGGATGCAGCATCCATTCATGTGCATCCATGGTAGTTCTGCTTAAGCTGTCTGCTAGTGCATTTTCTTTTCCTGGTACGAATTGGGCCTGCAGTTGGATATTGAGATTCAGGCATAGATTCCACAGATTCATAGCCATCCGCATAGAGGGTAGGAATGTGTGCCTCCCTGTTTATGTACCACATGACCGTTGTGTTGTCTGTCCTTATTAACAGATGTCCTTGTTGGAGGAAGGGTCTGAATGCCTCGATTGCATGCCTCACTGCCAGCATTTCCTTTTGGTTTATGTGCATGCTTAGCTGCCCTTGAGGCCATAGGCCTTGGATACATGTCCTCCATGTGTGCTCCCCATCCTCGGTCTGAGGCGTCCGTGGTGATGGTCTGCCTTGTTTTTGGTTTGTTGAAAGGCAACCCTCTGTTGGACTGGCAGGCCTGAGCCCACCACAGGAATTCCTTTTGAAGGCATGGAATGATTGGTATCATGGTTTCTAAACTAACGGTGTTGAGACCATACACTCCTTAGGTACCATTGTAATTTCCTCATATGCAGCCTGGCATGTGGGATTAAAATTATGCAAGATGCCATGTAACCCAGGGCCTGCAGGACTTTCCTTGCAGTAAGCTGAGTGTGTCTTGACAGAGTCATGAAGTAATCTGGAAGTTGTTTTTGTTTTTCTTCTGTGAGAAAAGCCATCTGGGTGATTGTGTCCAGATCTGCACCCAGAAAGGTTATCCTTTGGGATGGTAGTAGTCTTGACTTTTGGATGTTGACTGTGTATCCCAAGGTCTGTAGCAGGTGTATGGCATAGGCCAAGTCCCTTAACAATTTTTTCTTGTTGTCCGCTTGTATTAGGCAGTCGTCCAGGTATGGATAAATTTGAATTCCCTGAAGTCTGCAATGTGCAATTACTGATGCCAGGCATTTCGTGAATACTCTGGGCGCAGTAGATAAGCCAAAGGGCAATGCTGAGAATTGATAATGCTCTGATCCTGCAAGAAATCTGAGGTGTCTTCTGCATTTTGGTCGGATAGGGACGTGCAGGTATGCCTCCTTGAGATCTAGAGTCACCAGCCAATACTCCTTGCCCAACATGAGAAGAAGTTGTTGTAAGGTCAACATTTTGAATTTTGGCACAATGAGATAAGTGTTCAGTGCGGACAGGTCGAGAATAGGCCTCCATTGGTTTTCTTTTCTTGGTACAAGGAATAGTCTGGAGTAAAATCCTTGGCCTTGTTCTGAACATGGTACCTTTTCTATGGCTTTCATCTGAAGTAAATTGCTGATTTATCTTAAAGCCTCTGCCTTCTGATTTGGTGGAAGGTTTGGCATTCCGCTTCTTTTTGGCAAAGTGTGGAAGTGAAACCTGTATCCTTTGTCTATTATTTGCAATGTCCATGTATCCTTTGTAATGCAATGCCAGTTTTTTGAGAATAAAGCCAACTTTCTGCCCAAGGGTGCTTCCAGTTGATCCCTGGTAGGCGGAATCAGAGTCAAGTCATTGGGTCTGTCCTGTAGTAGTGGTTGTAGTTGTAGCAGTTGCACTACTCCTCTGGTTGGCAGGCTGCCACTGACGGCCTCTGTAGGAGCCCTTTGATTGACCTCTGCCTCTAGGGCGCCTGTTCCTGCCTCTCTGGGTTCTGGTAGAGTCTGGAAAGGACCAATTCTTTGTAGGCCAGTTTCAGCTGAACCTCGGTGGTTGAACTTGCAGGAAATCTTTAACTGTTTGCACAGATTTTGCTTTTTCTTCAACCTTTTTTAGAATCTCCTGTGCAGGGGAGCCAAATAAATTTTGTTTCTCCACTGGAGCATCGAGGAGTTTAGCTTGGACATGGTCTGGCAAAGATTGCTCCTTCAGCCAGGCATGCCTACAAATAACTGCCCCCGTCATAGCTGATCTAAATGAAGCCTCCAGTGCATCATAGCCACATTTTAAAAAATGATTACTAACCTGTTGTGAGTTATGTACCAAATCCTGAAGGGATTTACTGTCTAAGGGTTCAGCAGAAGAAAGTTTCTTATTCAGTTGATCTAACAAAAACTCTTGGTACTGTATCATATGGAATTGACAGTTTAATGCCCTGGCAGAAAGAGTTGCAGATGCATACACCTTTTTTCCCCACCTCTCTAAAGCTCTAGACTCTCTTTCAGAGGGTAGGGGATTTTTGGCAGTAGCGGCTGCAACCCCTTTAGGGCCCTGAGAAATAGTTTCTGGGTCTGCAGCATGGGCTTTATACAGATGGAAATGAGAATCCGGGACCCTGTAATATCGGTCAGGTTTGGCAGGGGCCGGAGGAAGAGAATCAGGGGCTGTACTGACATCATTGTACACATCATCAATTACATTTAGAACAGGAGGTATAGCTAAGGGCCTATGCTGAGGCAAATGCAAAAAGGTCCTTAATCTTTTTCTAGAATCAGAGAAATCCTGACCTTGCCATTGAAAGTGCTCTCTCATGGAGTGTAAAGTCTCCCCAAAGGAAAATTCTTCAGGAGGGGAGGCCGAAGGGATAGATTCCTCTGCATCTGAATCCTCATAAGGTGAGTAAGTCCCTTCCTGGTGGTCTGACAAGTCAGATCCATCGGTGGAGTAATCTGAGGAGTGAGGTTCAGAGGGTTCAGTCCTGGGCCTTTTGTCTGGAGGAGGTTGAGAGGCCCTGTCTGGGTGAGGCTGTGAACCCCTAATTAAGGAGATAAGGTCCTCAGCAAGGTGAGGATCTGTGAACTAGAGGAAGGCCTCTGGGATGTAGATTTGGCAGGCAAAGCTTTTGAAAGTTTGGCAGCTTTAGCCCTGGTAAAGGCCTTAATAGACATAGAAGCTGGGGGCCTAGCTGCCCCACGTGCAGGGGTAGAAATGTCCAAAGGTATGGTGTCGGACAATTCCTGAACACTAGCTTCGGTAGGGAGTTCTGAAGCTGACTCAGCCGAGGCCTCTCGGGGCTCGGTGGTCGGAAGTATGGTTTCAGTTGAAGGAATCGCCGTGGACTCTGTTTCGGCCGAAACAGAGACACTCGCGGTAGGCCTAGCCGTGGTTTCAGCCGAAACCGCGAGTGTCGGTCCTTTTCCTTGCGATTTTTGACCATATGCGAAGTCGGAGTCTCCGATGGCATTTTATAAGCAAAAGCGGCTCCAAAAAATTCCTCTGCAAACTCCGACCGACGTCTAAGAGTTCGTCGGTTGAAGGAGGCACAGGCTAAACAGGCTGATACGTCGTGGTCTGGGCCTAAAGCAAGGAAGGCAGTAAGAATGGAAATCCTTATGAGGTATTTGTTTCCCACAAGTTAAACAATTATTTACTTTGTCTGACATCGTCTGAGGCAAGAAAGAGTCCCCAACGGGGTACTTAGCTTTTTTCGAAGTCTTCGGTAGCTGAAATCTCTGGATCTGACCGACCGGCACTTGCGAACAGCTTCTGCTTCGGGCACTGCGCTGCAAGAAAGACTGAGGAAAATGGCGTCGGCTGATGCTTTTATACCCCAGACGCTCTGACGTCGGGGAAAGTGCGACATCAGCCGAGGCCAGACCCAGACTTTGGAATCCGGCTGACCGAAGGGCTGCCTGAGGCAGGACAACCCATATGTTATGACTGCAGATGCATCCTTGAAGGACATCAGTTAACCAGAACTCAAGCAACCAGAAAAAAATCGAAGAAATACAGTTCAATTTTCATGTGTTGTACTTTGTCCCACCCCCACACATACAGAAATGTACCTTAAATTCTTAAGAGTTTGAGAGTTTTAAAAAGGAAGATGGAAATAAATTCCTTCTCTCCCCAACCTAAGAACAAGTCAAACAAAACAAATAGTACAGGGTACAGCATTAGTCAGGCCTATTTTAATAGTAACTGTCAAGCAACCAGAAAAAAGAAGTTATGTACTTACCATAACGTTCGATGTTTGCAATCCATCTTGCCCTTCATTCTTACACTTGGGATCAGAGCCCAACCTCAGCTCCGACTTGGCCATTCTATAGCTCAAAAACTTCTCGTTGGCTTGTGGCTAAGAGGTATCCCATCGTGCACCGCTAACACAACCCAGATCTTGTTTGTTGCAAGGAGAAACTTAGAGACAAAGAAAAAAACATGTCGAAAGGACCCAACAATAAGGCATTAGTCACTCTACCCTCAGGTCCTCAAGGAGGAGGGCAGGAGGGAGGGTTTGTAAGAATGAAGGGTGAGATGCACTACAAACATTGAACGTTATGGTAAGTACATAACTTCTTTATGTCCTGTAGTCCTATCTCGCCTTCATTCTTACACTTGGGACAGCGTCCCCAGCACCTTCTTCTTGGGTGGCTCATTGGAAAATGCTCCCGAGTACTGTGGAACCAAAGGAAGACCTGTTCCTGGAAGACGTATCCAATTTGTAGTGAGTAATGAATGTATGAGGTGAAGCCCATGTTGTTGCACAAATGTTATCTATTGGAAGTTTTTCCTGAAAAGCTACAGAGGTAGACACAGACCTGGTAGAATGAGCTTTAACCTTGAAGGGAAGATCTTTGCCACTGGACGACCAGACAAGGGAAATGCAGCTGGAAATCCAGTGAGATAATGTGACTTTAGAAAGTGAAAGGCCCTTCCCTTGTATCTGAAAAGGAAACAACCCATCCATCAAGTAAGATATCAGGCTCATGGAGGAGTTTACAACAGAATTTAAGGCAGACATCTGTGCACTAACCTTCTCAGATACCGTACCTTGCAGAGTCTCTCCCAATTCTTTTAGGAGATCTCTCTGGAGCCTTGTGAAGCGAGACAGGTAGTTCAGAGATCTAAGAGTAAAAGCTGCTGGAGAAAAGACATGCTTCCCGTACCTATTCATCGTTCAAGACTCCTTGTTCGGTGGATGGACAGTGGAAGAAATTTCAGCAAGTTCCTTCTTGGTGGCTGCTGCCACCACCATGGCATCTACTGGAACACCCTTAGTAAGAAAGTCCTTGTCCTGGGGGGCTGACAAAAATTTATTTGGTCTTCTCGTTACCGGTTCCACAGAATCAGGAGATTCCCACACCTTTCGATTTACCAGATCCAGTAGCTCGTCAAAAGGTGGAGACACCCAAGAGGTGGAGGGTTGAGACCCGAAAGCCTTCAGGTACACTGACTCCTCATCAGAAGGGGATGTGGTGGGCCAGCTGTCTCTCTGCTTCAGGATCTCAAGGATATCTGCGAATGAGATATCATCAGAGGACGACTTGGGGGACCCTTCTGACTCCTCGAGGTCAGTGTCTGATGTAATGGACTAATCATGGGAGTCAACATGCTTCCTCTTACAAGTTTTCTTCCTAGATGGCTCCTCAGAAGGGTATTCTGGGGAGACCTCGGAAGACTGGGGACCACTCATGGATGTTTCCTGAGGCTGCGAGTCTCTGCTGTGTTGGGAGAGAGAGGGAGTCGAGACTGAAGTTGGCACTTTAGGTGGAAGAGTGTCGGTACCTCAGGTTGAAACTGAAGACCTGGACAGCACACTCCTCATCACCTCGAAGGTTGATCCTCCCGGCTCAGAGGGTGCCCCCCACTCCAAAGATGAAGAGGCAGTCCTTGGCACCGATGAGATGTGCTCCGAGGCAGATGTGGGGTCCAAACTCACCCAAGCCAAAGCACTGAGAGGTAGGCTTGGAAACCAAGTTCGGTTCCAAGCGTCCCCTTTGGGCCCGACTGGAGAACTGAGGACCCTAGACTCCATGGACGGCACCAAAAGGGTCACAGCGGATATCGGAATAGAGACACCAACTGTGGTAGCTGGAGCCGACCTTTCCACAACCCGAGGAACCAAAATCTCTGGCTCCGAACGCCCAGAGTGGCTCGGAGGAACATCAACAGGGTGTAAAGGCACATTAGGCTCTGGAGCCAAAAGTAACTTTGCCAGCGCTGAAGTCTGAAGCAGTCTGCGCACCACACTCGACATCATCAGAAAGGCTCCTAGAGGACCTGGAGGATAGAGTGAGGGACCTAGATCGCTGAAAGATAGGCAACTTAAGAGTTGGGGAGACCAGTCAAAGTTCAGCTGACCAGCTCTGAGACAGTCTCAGTTATCTGCTCCGAAACTCCTGGAGCCAAAACTGATGTATCCACCACAGAGACCTCTGTCAGCACAGAGACCAGTGGAGCCGGCAAGGATGTAGTGATTTTGGCAATTTTGTCTGGCAGCTCCGATGACAGAATGAGTGGGAGACCCCCTTTTAGTAGATTTGGATTTTTCTTTCTTGGAGGAAGGAGATTTGGAGCTGGAGGATCAAGTCAACTCCTCCTCAAAAGAATGCTTCAATATTCCTTTCAAAATAAGTTTGTTCTTCCTCTCCTGAAGGAGCACGGGGACTGAAGGCTTGACAAAACAAGCAAGACTCTTGAAGGTGAACAGCCCCCCAAACAGTACACAGATTGTGCCCATCTGTTAAGGACACTTTCTGGGCACATTTTGCGCATTTTTTAAAGCCCGAAGACTTGTGACCCTTAGTATCCTTGGACATAGTGCAATAACCCACTAAGTTAACCACGCACAAAAACTGCCTCCAAACAGATAGTCAGGCAACAGCAAGACAGAGGACAATGTCCTCTAACTTAAACGGGCCTAGCTCTAAGAGGAGAAGAAAGAAACCCGATGACTAGGTCCTCTAACTTAAACAGGCCTAGCCCAGAGAGAGAGAAAAAAAGAACAGAGGACTAGGTCCTCTAACGTAAATAGGCCTAGCCCAAGATGAAAGGAAATAGGAACAAGAACACACAGCACAAACGAAGCGATAGGCCAACGGAAGAACAATCAAAGCACAAACAGTACACACAAGTAAAACAAGCAAACTGTCTAAACAGACAGAATGCGATAACACACTAAACTGTATAACTATTTTTGTCAACAAAAAAACTAGTAAAAATGTATAGAAAGTTTTCACTTAGCCACAGCCAAGAAGAAACACGTCTAAGCTCAACGAGCAGCAAACGAGATCTGGATTATGTTAGCGGTGCATGATGGGTTACCTCCTAGCCACGAGCCAACCAGAAGTTTTTGAGCTATAGACTGGCAGAGTAGGAGCCGAGGTTCGGCTCCAATCCCAAGTGTAAGAATAAAGGCGAGATATGACTACAGAACATCTACATTTATCAGGCATCTACCAATCCTCATAGGCGCCGGTTAACCGAGAGCTTACTGTATTAATGCCTTCTGCTTCTCATATCACTTCACTACTTTGTTACTCTTCTGAATTACTATATCCTACAAAAAAAAGTAAATGCTTAGACCTTTGCATTTCCTAATGTTAGAAGAGAGATCTACTGCATTTCTGTTGTAGTATCAGTGCTTAACTGCTGGAATGAATGTTATCAGGTGTCTACTACTGCAGCTTTTTTGCATAGACCTCTTCAATAAATGGATTACTACACAGAATGCTAACTTAACAAGTGCACAGAAAGCCTAAGTCTTTAAATACTACAAAAACAAACATACAATCTCTGAAATTAGATCCTTAACTGCTATAATTGTTTCAGTACCCAAGACTGAATCATGCCAACAAGCAGCACTAAATTTTAATACACACCTTAAAAGATTTTAAAAATGGTACACATGACAAATTATGTACAAACTGACAGTACACACTCAAATTTGGTGACAGGACAATAGCTTAAAAAAAGTTATGGCTGGATCAGAAACAGGTAACACAAACAAGCAGCTTTGACAGCAATTGTCACAAAATACATTCCAAGCCTGCAAACAAATACCGACCTTCAAGCTAAAACAAAGTGCGACTTTGTCCACACTTAGAACACAGGTACATGAAGAACACACAGTAATGCCAGAATGCATATGCAAGGGTAAAGGTCTACTCACCTTCAATTTTGTGTGCTTTAAAACAATACACTGATATAAAAGGGTACATACAATCATACAAATGAATGCATAAAACAGAGAAATCCAAATAAAAACAGGCAGCTCATCCAAAAACTAAAATACTCCACAAGCAGTACTGAAAAAATGAAGGCTCCAAACTATAAGTAAATTAAATGCAAGTGCTTTCATTTACTAATGTACAGCAAACTTCTTCAGACAGTTAGGTACAATAAACAGTTTAAATACTGTGCAAGCGTGACATCACACACATTGGGCAAACCCTGCCCACATTTAAACTAACAGCTAAAAAGTGAAACATAATAAATGGAACTCCTCAAATACAATCAATTCTTAAGCTAACCCAAATTATTACTCACTAAAAACAATGTCATACTCAGGTTACATCATATACAATTGTATCAATCATTAAAAACTGTATATCAAAAATATTACATATAAAAACTGTATAAACCAGTGTATATATACACATACACAGGAATTTAAACCACCAACCAAAAAAAATCAGGAATCATTAAATTAAATATATATAAAAATGTATTTATAACAATAAATGCATCATCTCAATAAAGATTTTAATTTCAGCATACACTTAATAGATAAGGTGTCATTTAGCCCTGGGGGTGTATGAGCATTAAGCCTAAGCTGCCAGGCTAATTCTTTTTCCTCTAATCTCAAAGATATTGCGCCCCCTCTATTATTCTCTATTAATATGTCAATAGCTACAAACAGGAATTCATGAGTAGGGTTCAAATTCATATACCTAGCCAAGGCATTATTCAAGTTCATCTTATTAATATTATAAATATCTTCGTAAATCCTAAGCTTCAAAGATCTATCCATCTTTCCAATATAAAAAGATGGACAAAGCGTACACATACTCAAACAACCCCCTTTGATTCACAATTAAATTTTCCCTTAACTGAAAAATGCTGATTTTGTATTGTAAAAGTGCTACTGGTGCTAATATACTTGCACAACCGACAATGCCCACATTTAGACATGCCATAAGGGGAATGTGTATATGATGTACAATTATCAAGTATTGCTTTCAAATTCTACCCCCTCCTAAAGACCACTGTTGGTGTGTCACCCACTATCTCGAATGAATGTATCCTCATAAAAGGAAGCACCAGTTTTTCATTAATATATCCCTCAATAAAGGTGCATCCAGTGAAAAAGTGGTAACAAACCAAATTGTACTGACCCTAGTGGTTTGCAGTTGTAGGGGTTCGTTATCAATTGTCGTATAGGTGCATTCCAACATAAGATTTTGTTCACTACTAAGCGGCAAATAAGTCATCTACCTGTATGGAAGCCAATTCGTGTCCAATTGTGTTCCCCATCAACCTATCTCCTATCATATGTTCGGCTCACCTAAACCTGCCAAAAGTAGTTTAAATACCCCAGCCATTCTTTTGCACTGAACTTCCCTGATTAGCTGACCCACTAGACTCAAAGGGTAACCCCTCTTAAAGAACATTCCCCTTAATAAATTGCATTCTTCCAAGAAATCAGAATCAATGGTCACCATCCTTGTGGCCCTGACAAGTTGCCCTTTGATGACCACTCTCTTCTAAGGGTGGGAATTTGTATAATGGAAAAAGGTGTTCGACTATGTGGGTTTCCTAAAAATCTTGGATGTAATCTCTTATTAACCCTATCCTTGGTCAACTCAACATCCAAATACACTATTTTATCTTCCTGAAAGTCGCACGTAAATTCCAAAAAGCTAGTGGACCCTGAAATATAATGTACAAAATCTGATGCCATGGATTCATCCCCTTTCCAAATAATGAAAATGTCATCCAAATAGCAGGTGTACCATAGAGCTCCTTGTTGGAAAGCATTATCCTTGAATAAAAAGTTTCTCTCCCAGTGGGCCATTACAATATTTGCAAAAGTGGCTCCAGAGGGTGAGCCCATGGCTACACCCGTCTTCTGCAGATATTCCTTATTGAAGATGAAAAAGTTTTTATTTAATACCAAATCCAATAGGTAATCAATGAGATTTAGTCAACCCATCCATGCCTTTATCCAGTAAAAAGTCCCTTACCCAATTCCTCCCTAAATCTTGGGGAATGGATGTATACAAGTCTCGGACGTCAATTGTTACAAAATTAACTTCATTGTCGTACGGTAGCTTATTAATGGCTTCTAAAAATGCACAAGAATCTTTACAAATATGGGATTCTGTTAGCAATACTTGCTTCAATTTAGAATCCACAAATTTGGCACACCCATAAGTAATGGATAGTCTCCCATCTACAATTGGTCATAGTGGAGGGTTCACCAGATCTTTATGGATTTTTGGTAACCCAAAAATGACAGGCACAACTGGGGAAGTAATGTTCAGATAGTTGTACAAATTAATGTCAACTGAACCATCAATGAACAGGTCACTGATGAAACCTCTAATTTGCTGGTAAGCACCATTGATTTCATTCCTAGAGACTATTATATGCTTCACTAGACAGTAAGAGACACATTCTCCTCACATAATCATTATTCATAAAAATCAAGCCTCCTCCCTTGTTGTTTTTTATAATACGGATACCAGCAAATTTCATATCTATTAATGCTTCTCTTTCAGAGGCAGATCAATCAAAATGTCAGTGATGCACCTATCTATTATTCAAAAGAGACCCGATATCATTCTCTCACACACCCTTCTCAAATAAAAGAATAGACATCTGTAATGGGGGGGTTAAATACACTGGCAATCCTAAAAATCAGACACCAAACTGTTAAGAGTTACCTAATAAGACATTCAAATTAAGCTTCCTAGTGTAACATTTCAAATCCATTAATTTCTTTATCAAGTCACTCCGTTTACACGGTACAAAGGTAAGGCCTTTAGCCAAGGTCTCAATCAAATTAGCCGATGGTTCAAAATCAGAGTAATTGAATATCTTAAAATCGCCAGTGCTGTTAGAGAGTTCACACTGTATTGGGGCATTCAGTGGGCCCTTTGCATAAATTACAATCAGTTGGCCTTTCACATATATTGGGCTCAGTACAAATCATCTCCTACTCCATCTGTTCTGTTTCTTCTTCCAACGCTGTTGTTGGAAACCACCCTGTTGGTAAGTTGGTTTGTTCCCAATGGCCCCTGAAAATCCTGTGAACTGTTGGAATTACTGTCTGCACCCGCAGTGTTAGTAGAATCATTATGGCCCCGTTGGTTAGCGATTCTCTCACTCCTAACGCTTGGCCCTTCAGGTTCAATGTTATCAAAAACAACAGTACCATTAGTATTAGCAGTATTGCTCACATTCACCCCCAAACCATTCTCAACTCATGTGTTAGCTTGCACATTATTTGGGGGCAAAGGGCATGCAAGCCCATGTTCATAGTCGTGCTTGTCCCTATTAAACTTGATTTTGATCTCTTTAATCCGTACCAAAGCATTTTCAATACTGGAAAAATGCGTGTAAAATCATAGTTATAATGCAGAAATTCACTATGCGCTTGGATGTTCCCATCCAAACGAATTAAGTCCACTTTAAGGGCCTCAATCTGCGAATTATAATCCTTAATCAGGAATTATAAGAATTCACAGCCTTGTCGGTCAAACAACTTCAGCAATTCGGTACCAAGCCAGTAGGACAATGCCACTGCCTCAAACCCTTTGGGACTTGTCGGTTGAAACATTCCCTAAGGTATTCTATTTCCACCTAAAGTTTCTTACACTTAAACAGCTTCTGGTCAAAAAGTTTTAAGTTCCCGACAATAAGGTTACGATTGTGTACAGACGCATTAGACAAACCAGCCAATACTACATTAAGCCCCATCAAAACAAATTCGTTACAAGATTATTAGAAGTACTTACAATTCCTTGATGTGTATTCACAACTTGGAGGTTGTCATTCCTTGTAGAATTTGCAAGTAAATCCTGGTCAGCAACACCACTTAAAGCAGCCGAAAAAGTAGACACAGGAATACTCATCCTTTCATCCTGAAGGTTGCACCAACAACGTATTCCCCATAGTTAAAGTAGGATTCACATTTATTTGGGTGTATAAATCATTAACGCGTTGTGTAAGGTTTTGAATAAGACCTGTAAGTATTCCAAGTTTGTTTGACTTTGGTAGGTTGGTTGAGCTCTCACCAGAGAAAAGCACTTGGGATTCCAAAGTCGCTTCATTCTCCATAACAAACGAAAAACAAAAAGCACATCCAAAAACAAATACTCCACAAGCAGCATTGAAAAATGAAGGCTCCAAATCATAAGTAAATTAAATGTAAGCGCTTTTGTTTACTAATGTACAGCAAACTTGCTGCTTACTGATGAAAAGGAATCTTATCTTGGAATGCACCTATACAACAATTGATAACGAACCCCTAACAACTGCAAACCACTAGGGTCATACAACTGGGTTTGTTACCAATTTTTCACTGGATGCACCTTTATTGAGGGATATGTTAATAAAAACTGGTGCTTCCGTTATGAGGATACATCCATTCGAGATAAAGTGGGTGACACCAACAATGGTCTTTAGGAGGGGGTGGAATTTGAAAGCAATACTTGATAATTTTACATCACATACACATTCCCCTTATCATGGCATGTCTAAATGTGGGCAATGTCGGTTGTGCACATATATTAACACCAGTAGCACTTTTACAATACGGAATCAGCATTTTTCAATTAAGGGGAAATTTAATTGTGAATCAAAGGGGATTGAGTATGTGTAAGCTTTGTCCATCTTTTTATATTGGAAAGACGGACAGATCTTTGAAGCTTAGGATTTACGAACATATTTATAATATTAATAAGATAAACTTGAATAATGCCTTGGCTAGCCATGTGAGTTTGAACCCTACTCATGAATTCCTGTTTCTAGCTATTGATGGAGTAATAGAGAATGATAGAGGGGCCCCAACATCTTTGGGATTAGAGGAAAAAGAATTAGCCTAGCAGCTTAGGCTTAATGATCATACACCCCCAGGGCTAAATGACACCTTATCTATTAAGTGTATGCTGAAATTAAAATCTTATTTAAGATGATGCATTTACTGTTGTAAATACATTTTTATATACATTTAATTTAATGATTCCTGATGTTTTTTGGTTGGTGGTTTAAATTCCTGCGTATGTGTATATATACAGGGGTTTAAACAGTTTTTATATGAAATATTTTTGATATACAGTTTTTAATGATTGATACAATTATATATGATGTAACCAGAGTATGACATTGTTTTTAGTGAGTAATAATTTGGGTTAGCTTAAGAATTGATTGTATTTGATGAGTTCCATTTATTTGTTTTTCACTTTTTGGCTGTCAGTTTAAATGTGGGCAGGGTTTGTCCAATGTGTGGGATGTCACGCTTGCACAGTATTTAAACTGTTTATTGTACCCGTTTGTCTGAAGTTTGCTGTACATTAGTAAACAAAATTGCTTACATTTAAAAACAGGAAGCTGACAAATCAACTAAACACAAATGAAAACTGAGTAGCAAAGTCTACTATAAAATGAACTACAGTCAAATCACCACACACCAATGGCAAGCTCAAACAAACGTGTTTTAAGGGAACTGCAGAATCTGGCCCAGGTAGAGCACTTCCAAACCCACTGAGGCATTAGTTTCCCCAAGTACTGTGTTTGACAGGCAAAAATAAAATGCAGTCTCTCTAAACAGGATCACTACTAAATCTCAAAATTCCATAAACCCGAGACTCTGAATCGCGAGGACCAGAATCATGAGATTGTGGAATCTCGAAGATAAAAAAAAGAAAAGTAAACAAAAAAAAAATGTTCTAACTTATATCCCCCGCACACCCACACCCCCTGCAACTTAAATATACCAACTCAGAGATCGCACTACAGTGGAGTGAAAGGCAAAGTTTCCGTTCTGCTCTGCACAGCACTATTTTGTCGTTCACTCCACTGTGGGGCGATCTCGGAGTTGGTATATTTAAGTTGAAGGGGGTGGGGGCACAGGGGGGCTTGCCCCTCTGCATATACATTAGAAAATGTTTTTTTTTTTTTTTTATGTTCGAGATTGCGCAATCTCTAGATTCTGGTCCTCGGGATAGAGTCAACACATCTGGGCGACCACCAGCTAACTCTTGAAGGACAAGGACAAAACCTGGAGAGAAATCCAGTACAGTGTGTGCTCCTTCAAGTGAGAGTTCCAAGATGGGGATGGACAAGTAAGCTTTTAAAGTCTTGTTGACAGCAAGTCAGAACTGAATAGAAAGCCAGTGCATACTACAGATAGGCATAATGTGCTGGTAGCTGAAGTGCCGATGAGTAGCCTGGCAACAGTTTTACACAAACTGACAGCAGTCCCATCTCTGTATCATGTAATCCCTGATAAAGGGTATCCCAGTAATTGAGGTGGAAAGACAACCAAAGAATCAGTTTGAGGCAAGAGCAGTGTAACCTTTAAAATGTTCCCAAGTTAGAAATGAGAAGCAATGGCAACAGGAAGCACTTGATCCTCAAGTGTTTCCTGTTGTCACTACTTCAGTAGACACTTGGTCCCGAAATGTTAGCTGATAAATTACTTTCCTTATTACTAACTCAAGCTTATTATTGTAAAATGATGTAATTAGGGACATAGAGCACAGGACATGCTGAAGGTAGTCCAAACAACTATACCCTCAGCTTTGGAGGGAGTTAAGTTTCAAGTTAGCCATATCTGGATTGCCTCTAGATCTACAGAAAAGGTACACACTCACCATATCTTTTTGGGAAAAGTAAAGCTGGGTGCTATCGGCACAGAAGTGGTACTTTGAACCCCCCCCCCCCTTTATTAGATCTCATAAGAAAGCATGTACACTGAACAAAAGTCCAAAGTTTGAGCCATGGGCTACTTGGCAATCAAGACAGTATGCTTTGTCTATTTACGCCTAAGACCATAAAAGAGATACTGCAGTAAAATCTTAAGCTCTCCAGAAAAATGTCACAATTAATATTAAATAATGCTGAAATCTAGAATATGGAGAGAGAATAGTTGTGTAAAATCTTACCATAACTATAGATGCCCTTCACTTCCACGTTGCAGTAGTTTGACTGTGGGATCTTCGATGTCAGGCGACCTGAATGTTCGCTCCTATACAAAAGCTTAAACCTGGCTGCTGCCAGTGCATGAGACGTCACATGTAGGGCCATAAATCAGGGTTCTTAAATGTGACATCTGCACGTACAGACCTCAAAACTAACTGCCCATTCGGTAGGGCCTCATGATGCCCTCTATACAGAGGGTAATGCTGGGGGATAGGTGGGAGGGAAGGAATACTGCAACATGGAAGAGAAGGATATATAAGGTTATGGTAAGATTTTACACAACTATTCTAGGTCTTCCTATTCTTACGTTGCAGTATTCTGACTGTGGGAGAGTACCACAGCTTAAGGCGGAGGAAGGGTGGAGGAAGAGGTAGCAGATTCCAGAAAACCTTGCAGGATTACCCTTGCAAATCCTGCTCTGTAGATATGGTCCAGCTTGTAATGTTTGGTAAAGGTATGAATTACGGACCAGGTGGCTGCCTCAGGGATGGTAGTTGTGCCCAGGCCCTTGAAGAAGGCCCCAGAAGAGGCTACTGCTTTAGTATGTGTGCACCTTGACCCTCTAATGCAAGTGTTTTGCATGGTAGGAAGAGCAGAAGCAGATGGTTTTCCTAATCCAGCCTGAGATAGTTTGTTTGGTGACTGCCTTGCCCAGTGACCTGGGATGGAAGGACACAGAGTTGATTAGACTTTCTAATGGTCTTAGTTTTGTCCAAATATAACCTTAGTTGCCTGTGGACATCAAAGTAGTGCAGTATTCTCTCACTGTTGTTTTTGAGATGGAAAGAAGGTGGATAATTGGATAGACTGATTTAGGGGACAGCTCATTGACCACTTTGGGCATGATGAAGGGGTTGGTGCGCAGGATCACCCTATTTTTTTGGAAGACAGTGTAAGGAGGGGATGCCATGAGCGCCTGTAACTCAGACTGAGGGCTACCAGTAAGACTGTTTTCCATGTGCACATATACAGGGATGCAGAGATGGCTGGCTCAAAAGGAGCTAGTGCAAGTTTTTATAGGACATGGTTAGGTCTCAAGGAGGTGGGATAGACTTCCTTGGGGGCCTAATGTGCAAGAACCCTTTTAAAAAGGGTTTAACATCCAACCTGGAGAGTAGAAGAGGGTCCAAGGGCAAGCAAGCAGAGATGGCAGATAGATGCACTTTCACTGAAGAATATGAAAGGTCTGATTTTTATCAGCTCCCACACACAGGTTAAGAGGAGGGGAACATCCGCTTGAAAGGGGTCCCTATGTCTTCCATTTGGAGAACTTTTCCCATTTGGAAATGTAGGATCTCCGTGTTGGGTTTCCTGGCCTCTTGGAGGACAGAAAGTACAGTTGTGTACCCTAACCATAAATGTAGATGTTTGAGTGAATTCACTGTTGCAGTCATCACATTTGGGTCATCTGCCTGCAGGTAGCCCTCAGTCGGCCTGAATACCAGAGTCTTGGGATTTCTGCATCGGATTACTGTCGCTTCTTCCATGATCTCAGGACATAAGTGGTAAAAAAACATGCAGCAGACGCCATTACATCAGTTTTTCTTGTCCCAGATGTCAGGAGCCCCCATAATAGGAAACAATTACATGGTGTGGAACACACCCCCAGTAGAAAGTAAATACCAATGTTACAAGATATGACAAAACAAAGAATAGATAGAAGTACAGAGAAGGTAGGGTGCTGGAGGGAGGATAACCAGGACTGCAACAATGAATACACTTGAACATCTACATTTATGGTAAGTGTACCCAACTGTACTATGTTCTTCATGTTTCACTGCTGCAGTCATCACATTTGGGTTGATTCCCAAAGATGAGGATGAGTGGAGGCAGTCAAGCATTAGGGCTGGCAAGCAGGCCTTGTAAGACTGCTGTGGCAAATCGAGCTCTGGATTTAGAAAAGATAGGCAAGTGGCAATGCTTGGTGAAAGTGGGTACAGAGCTCCAGGTTGCAGCTTCCAGGATGTCCCTGGTGGGGGACTCCTCTGAGAAATGCAGTAGAGGTAGATGTAGCCCTAGTGGAATGTGTTCTTACCCCTGTGGGGTTGGTTCTCCATGGTGCTTGTAGCAGAAATGGATGCAGTGTGCTATCCATTTAGATATGGTTTGCTTTGAAATGGCCTTCCCCTCTGCCCCTGCAGCAAAGCTGACTAGCAGCTGGTCAGATTTTGAGAGGCTTAGTCCTGTCCAAACAAAATCTAAGCCGTCTGTGCACGTCTAGAGAATGCAGTATACTTTCCCCTTTATTTTGAGGATTAGGGGAAAAGGTAGGCAAATGAATGGACTGGTTTAAATCCACACTAGACACCTCCTTGGGCATAAAAGATGGGTTAGTCCTGAGGGGAAACCCTGTCTGCATGGAAGATAATGAAGGGTTCCACTGCCATAAGGGCCTGCAGTGCAGATACTCTTCTTGCTGAAGTGATGGCTAGAAGTAAAGCTGTTTTCCATGAGAGGAATTTCAACTCTGCTGTAGCAGCCGGTTCAAACGGGGTGGGGGGGGTGTAAGTTTTCCCAATACAAAGTTAAGGTCCTAGGCTGGAGTGGGAGCTCTCCAGGGGGGATGAGAGAAGAGGAGTGGCTCAGTATTATAATGAGCCGAGATGGCAGAGGCATGAATCTTAACTGAAGAGAAGGATAGGCCCTTGTGGAGCATTTCTGTTAAGTAATATAGTATATGAGGTAAGCTGGGCACACCTGTGCCCATTCCTTGAGTCTAGCTCCAGGAACACTATTTTCCACTTTTCTGAATAGGAGTTTCTAGTACTAGGCCTCCCTTGCCTCAAGAATGACATCCAGCACCTGTTTATTGTGGGTTGCTGGTGATGAGTTCAGGGGATGAGCCAGGGTGCTAAGTTCAGGGTTTGTAGCTGAGGATGCAAAACTGGCCCTCCTGCTGGGACAGCAGGGAGGGGGTCTGAGGCAGGTGCCATGGTGGCAGCACCGTCAGACTGTGCAAAAGTGGATACCAGTGCTGGCATGGCCAGTCTGGTGCAATCAGGTTTGTCCTTGGCTTGTCCTGTTTGATCTTTAGTAGAACCTTCGAGAGGAGGGGCAGAGGGGTAAAGGCATAGATTGAGAGGTTTTCCCATGTAAAGGACAGAGCATCCACTCTCCATGCTTGGCTGTGGGGAGTTCTGATGCAATATTTGCTCAATTGATAGCTCTGAGGGGAAGCAAAGAGGTCCAACCTCTGGTGTCCCCCACCTGTGGATCAGAAGCTTGAATTATTTGGGTTCCAGTTTCCACTCGTGTGGGTCCATTAGATTTCTGCTTAAGTCATCTGCCAGAGAATTTAGTTTGCCTGGCAGGAATATAGCTTGCAGGTGCACTTGATTGCTTAAGGCTGTGTTCTACAGAGCCATGGCTAACCTGCAGAGTGGGTAGGAATGGGTTCCCCCCTGCTTGTTTATGTACCACATAACTGTGGTGTTGTCTGTCTTTACCAATAGTTTCCCAGGAAGAATAAGGCATTTGAAGGCCGTCAGAGCATACTGTACAGCTAACATTTCTTTATGATTGATATGTAGGTGCATTTGCTTTGGGCTCCATTTGGCTTGAATACACTGTCCTGCCATGTGAGCCCCCCATGCATAGTTTGATGAGTCTGTTAGGGTTTGGACGGCAGAGGGTTGAGTGAAAGGGATCCCTTTGTTGTGGTAGCAGGCCTCTGCCCACCAACGGAACTCTGCCCTAAGACCAGGAATGATAGGAATTAGAAGTTATGTACTTACCATAACGTTCCATCTGAGTAGGTGGATTCATTTGTCTGCAACCTGTGGGTATGGATCTGATATCGGATCCGAACCGGCATGGTTTATCCAGCTATGGATCCGAGCTCCTTGCTCCTCCCCTCACCCATAATGCCCTGCTCTCCCTACATGACCTCAGAACGAGTTTGCCCTGCACCAACTACCCTAACCAAAGGGTAGCACACCCTATGCAGGAAAACTGACAAGGCCAGGGGGATAGGAGGGCGGGATGGTTGCAGACAAATGAATCCACCTACTCAGATGGAACGTTATGGTAAGTATATAACTTCTAAATCTGAAGTAGGAGAATTCATTTGTCAGCAACCTGTGGGACAGAGTCCCCAGCTACCTGAATCTTGGGTGGCCATCATGGAAGGATATTCCGGAGCCCCGCGGAGCCAAAGGATGCTCTACCTCTAGAAGTGACGTCCAGCTTGTAATGAGTAATAAAGGTATGAGATGAAGCCCAAGTGGCTGCTGAACAAATGTCATCCAGAGGAACCCTTGACTTAAAGGCCGCTGAAGTAGAGACAGACCGGGTCGAATGAGTATGGACTCCCTCCGGTGTGGGCCTCCAAGAGGCTTGGTATGCCAACAGAATACACTGAGAAATCCAGCGTGACAAAAACTTTGGAAATTGGTTTACCCAGATTGAATTTGGCAAAAGAAATGAACAACTGGTCTGATTGCCTATGACCAGCTGTCCTATGAAGGTAAAAACGAAGCTGCCTGTGAACATCCAAGGAATGCAGCTTGTATTCGCCTTTGTTTTGATACTTAGGGAAGAAAACAGGAAGGTTGATGGACTGATTAATGTTAGCTTCCGAAGCTACTTTAGGAAGAAAGGAGGGATTGATCCTTAGGTACACCCGGTCCGGATGAAAAATCAAATAAGGCGGTTTCATGGACAGGGCCTGAAGCTCTAAAACTCTCTTAGCCGAAGTAATGGCTACCAAAAAAGCAGTCTTAAAGGACAAATATTTAAGATAGACTGTGGCCGCAGGTTCGAAGGGGGGAGTGGTCAAGGCCTGAAGTACCAAGGAAAGATCCCACGGGGGAACAGTTTCTTTGACAGGGGGTCTGAGCAAAAAGGTGCCTTTTAGGAAGGTTTTGTATAACTTAGCCGACATAAGAGGCCCTGAATCGTGTCCAACATGGTAATGAGATATGGCCGCCAGCTGAACTTTGACCGTGGAACTACTGGCACCATCATTAAAGAGAGTAGTAAGGAATCTAGAACCAAAGGAAGGGGAACCGTGAAAGGATCTAGGTCTTGCCGCTCTGCCCAAATGGAGAAACCCTTCCATTTACTGCGGTAAATTTTTCTGGTAGTGGGCTTGTGGGCCACTACCAGAATGGCCTTAACTGGGGACGAGATACCGGGAGTCCTGATTAGGAGTGGAACTGGAGCAGCCAAGCAGTCAACTTCAGGCTGTCCAGGTTCGGAGTTGGCAGGTTCAACGGGTGTGATATCAGATCCGGAATGGGATCTAGAATCCAAGGTGGATTCACTGAATGAGACCTTAGGTAAGGGAACCAGATCTGTCGAGGCCAGAACGGGGCAATGAGGATCATTCTGCACCCCAACCGAGAGGCTTTCTGAAGTACTTGTAGCATCAGAGGGAGAGGGGGGTATGCGTAAAGAAGACCGGGAGGCCAAGCATGCACCAGAGCGTCTCTTGGAGAATCCCCTGGAGGGGGGATTAGAGTGAAAAAACTGTCGCACTTGGCATTTAAAGATGAGGCAAAGAGATCGCAACAGGGAGTCCCCCCAGTGTGCGAAGATACGTTTCGCTACTTGAGAATTGAGAGACCACTCGTACGGGGAGAGAATGGTGCGACTGAGCTTGTCCGCTAGGATGTTGGTCCGACCCGGAATATGCATTGCGATGAGAAAGCGGTTGGTGGAGATCGCCCATTCCCACACTCTCATGGCTTCTCGGCATAAAGGGTAAGACCTGGTTCCCCCCTGTTTGTTGATGTACCAGACCACCGACATGTTGTCTGATTGAATCGCAATTGTTCCCAGGGGAAGGAGAGCGTGAAGTGCTTGCAACGCCAAGAGCACCGCCCTCATTTCCAGAACATTGAAATGCAGGGAGGTCTCTGAATCGCTCCACGTGCCTTGGACCATCCGGCCCGCAAAATGCCCCCCCACCCGAGGCGGGAAGCATCCGTGGTCACAGTGGCGAGAGGGGGAGATGCACTAAAGGGGCAGCCCCTGTGGAGGTACGGAGAATGGAGCCACCACAAGAGAGACCGCTTGCAAGCCTTGCTGATCGCAATGGGATGATACAGGGGGAGGGAGAGAAATGACCATTGCACCTGAAGTGTCCATTGAAGCACCCGCATGTTGAAGCGGGCGTGCGGAAGAAGAGTAATCGCTGCCGCCATAGACCCTAGCACCCTCAGGACCAATTCCGCAGGTGTTGAGCTGGAGTGAAGGATGGCCCGCACCTGGAGTCGCAGATTCCGAACCCTGTCGGTTGTGAGAAAGGCTCTTAAATTTCTCGTATCTAACCTGGCTCCTATAAATTCTATTGTTTGAGTACGGACCAGGTTGGACTTCTCTATGTTTACCGTGATGCCTAGCTTGGGAGCTAGACGAAGGAAGGAGTCTCTTGCCAAAGAGAGTAGATGCCTTGTTGGGGCGGTGAGAAGCCAGTCGCCTAGGTGCGGAAAGACCTGCACCCCCTGAAGCCTCAGGTGGGCCGCAACCACTGCTAACACTTTGGTGAACACCCTGGGGGCTGTGGTGAGACCAAAGGGAAGGACCCTGAACTGGTAGTGACTGGCTCCCAGCCGGAAGCGAAGAAACCTCCTGGATCGTCTGTCCATCCGAATGTGGTAGTACGCATCCTTGAGGTCTAGAGAGCACATCCAGTGATTCTCCCCTAGAAGGGGGAGGATGGACTGCAAAGTGACCATCCAGAACTTCTCTTTGGGAACTGACAGGTTCAACAGGGACAAGTCTAGAATGGGTCTTGGGTCCCCCGTCTTTTTTGGCACTAAAAAAAACCTGGAGTAGAACTCTGATCCGATCTGGTCTGGGGGGACGGGCTGGATGGCTCTTTTTCTCAGCAGATGGCCAATTTCTGCTGAAGCGGCCACCCTCTGATCGGGTGGGAACATCGGGGAGGATTTTTAACTTTGGGACAAGAAGAAAGGGGATCTTGTAACCTCTGGATATAATCCGGAGTACCCAACGGTCCGATGTAATGGACTCCCATGCCGCTAGGTGCTCCGAGAAAGGTCCCCCGACTGCCTCCAGAGTGGAGCAGTCAGGCAACCCCTCCCTCAGGGATGCTGCGTGAGCCATTCAGAGAAGGGTTCTCTGGACCCAAAGTTCCTGGGAGCCCCTCTGCCCCTAGAGCGGCGTCCTCCCTGTCCTCCTCTGCCGCGGAAGGACTGGTTGTCCAGAGCGGGCTGGGAATGCTGCGACTTCCGGAACCACATCTTCTTCTGGCCCTTTTGGTTCCTAGAGTGGGACCTCTGGGGCACAGAGAAGCGGACTCCGACGGCAGACAGTCTTCCCGTCCTTCTCGCTCTGAACCAAGGTATCGCAAACCGTCTTGCCAAAAAGGGCAGAACCGTCAAAGGGGGCGTTCGCAAATGACGCCTTGAAGGGCTCCGTAAAATCGCAGTGGCAGAGCCAGGGCTGCTGTCTTGTGACTAGGCCCGCTCCCGCAGCTCTAGCGGCTCCCTCGGTAGCGTGGGAAAGTAACCGCATAGAGGTGTTAGTCACAGAACGAAGAGTGGCCATACGGGTGGAGTGCATAAGTTTGTCCTCCTCCGATATGGACTCGGGAGGGGGGGGGGGGGATGCAGCATATTCCTTGATAAGATCGTGCTGCATCCTAATGACGTGTGCCAAATAATTGAGCGCCCTTCACTGAGAAGGTCGCTGAACTAAAGATTCGCTTTCCCAAACGGTCCATCATCCGAGACTCCTTGCTCAGGGGATGGACTGAGGGACTCTCCTGGGTGAGTTCCCTCTTAGTGGCTGCTGCAGACAACATGGCATCTACCGGGGGTCCCTTGCTCAGTGGGCACGGTCAGCAGGGGGGCTAAGGATCCTGTCGGGCCTCTTAGGGATTGGCTCCACGGTGTCCGGGTTCTTCCACGCCCTAGTGGTAATAAGGTCCACCAGGGGGTCGGCAGGAGGGGACACCCAAGAGGTAGACGGGCCCACTTCAAATGCCTCGAAGAACACTGACTCGTCCGAGGAAGACTTTGGGGCAGACCACTCACCTCAGATCCGTAACATTTCCATGATGTCTCCGAAGGAGACATCCTCAGGGGGTGATCTTGGGGAGCCTTCCCCTTCCTCCAAGTCAGTGTCTTCGGTCAAAGACTCGGGGGAGTCTATGTGCCTCCTTTTACACAAATGCTTGCGAGGTGCTTCCTCGGGGGGGCTGTCCGAGGAGCTCTCACCAGCAATATCCAGAACCACAGGAACTGCTTGGGGCAGTGAAGTGGGCTGTCCCAGTGGCCGGGTGATAGAAGCCTGGCCCAGAGCAGATGGAGTGCGGGACGGAGCCGAAGCAAGGGCCGGGGTCCGGATGCCCTCAACAGAGCCCTCTCCACTACAAAGGCCGAGAAGGAGCCAGCCTCGACAATAGGATCCGAAAGTCGGCTCCCCCTCGGATCCGATGAGCGGATCGGAGCCGGCGCAGAGCCCCTCGGATCTGAGGGACCAGTGCGCTCTGACAAGGACGGCGCCGAAGACACACTGAGTCCCTCGGATCCGAAGCTCGGGCCAAGGCTCAGAGAGGTCAGATCAGACAGACTCGAGGGCAGGGTCGGATCCGAAGTACCCAGTACTGTCGGCGTCGACTCACCCGTGGCTCCGAGGCTGCCCGGCTCCGAGCGCTCCGAACCTGGGTAGCGGGTCGGAGAAGGAGCAATGGGCTTAAAAAAGGGGGTCGAGCTCCCCAGGAGGCAAGAGCACTCCCATCTGCATCTGGGCCTGGATGAACCTTCGCATCATCCGGTCCAGATCAGCATCGGAGAGGCTGTAAGTGGACCGCGACGAGGCTACCGAGGTAGGCCTTGAGTGCCGCCTCGATAGCCTCGAAGGAGGTCGGGTCTCCTCATCCTCGGGCTCCGGTGAAAAGCACGGGGACTGGAGCCGAGGAGGGGGAGAGCCAGCAGCCAGAGAGGCCGGAGAAGCCCGCTTAGCCAGCGGGGCCGAAACGGAGGTCTCGGCCCGCCGCTTGTGGTGCTTCTCTCTCTGGACATTTTTCCTGGCTTCCCTCTCCTCCGACCCTTTGGCGGGAGTTTGAATCCCGGGTGGAGGAGGGGGAGCAGGCAAGGCAGGGACTGCCGAAGAAGTGACCACCAAGGGGGCGGGGGCCAAAGCCGAGTCCGGGGGCAAGAGTCCCGCCAAGACCAGCTTCGACCTCCGCTCCTTCAATGCCCTGGGGTTGAACCCTGCACAGATTCAACACCCTGAAGTGAGGTGTTCAACCCCAAGGCATCAAACGCACCGAGTGTGGCCATCAGCAGGGGAAAGCTTATGGCCACACTCAGAGCACTTTGAAAAAAAAAAAAAAAAAACAGCCTTTGGGGCCTCGGACATCACTTTTTTTTTTTTTTTTTTTTTTTAAATAGTAACAATAAACTAAAACACTCACACAAAGGCCCCAAAAAAAACCACACACACACACACACACACACACACACACACACACACACACACACACACACACCAACTACGAACCAGCGAGGGGAGGGTAAAAACTATATTAAATTAACCCAAAAAAGATATAAACAGAAGGGAAATCTATAACTTTCACTCAAATTTAAAGTTTTAAAAATTTTAAAACCCTTTAATAAAGAATACTATAACTTAGCTTTTGGAGCTCTGACCCAGCCTTTACCATGCTGCAAACTAGATCTGAGGTCATGTAGGGAGAGCAGGGCATTATGGGTGAGGGGAGGAGCTAGGAGCTCGGATCCATAGCTGGATAAACCATGCCGGTTTGAATCCGATATCGGATCCATACCCACAGGTTGCTGACAAATGAATTCTCCTACTTCAGATTCATTGTTTCCAGGTCCTGAGAATGTTGACCCCAGAGACTTGAGCACCACTGAATTTTCCTCACATGCAGTCTTGCATATGGAATTAGAATGCAAGAGGCCATGAACCCTAGGGCTTACACTATTTTTCTTGCAGATAACTGGGTTCTGGTAGCCAGTAGATTGAAGTAGTTTGTCAAATAAATTTGTTTTTCTGGAGTGAGGAATGCCATCTGGGAAGCTGTGTTCAAGCTTGCTCCCAGGAATACAATCTGTTGGCTGGGTACCTGATGTGAGTTTTTTCACTGATGGTGTACCCCAGTGAAGTTAGAAGTCTCTTTACAAATGTCAGGTGCTGGAGTAGCAAATTCCTGTCAGCCTGAATCAGGCAATTGTCCAAGTATGGGTACATTTGATTTTTTCTCTGCCTGCAATATACAATGGTTGGAGCTAGACATTTTGTGAATACCCTGAGCGCAGTAGATAAGCCAAAGGGAAGTGCAGAGAACTGACAGTGCATATAGCCAGCGCTGAAAAGTACAGTTTTGTACCTACCATAAATGTAGATGTTCGAAGATCCACATTGCTGCAGTCCTTACATATGGGGTAGTCCGCTGTCCTCGGTCGGCCCGAATACCAAAGTATTAGGCTGACGTCGGTCAAGGCGCTTTAAACTGACATCAGGACGTCAGGGTACAAAAGCGCATGACCGACGTCATATCCGCAGTCTTTTCTTGCCCCAGATGTCAGAAGGCCCTAACAAGAAAGGCCAAAGCCAAAAAACAGCAAAAAATAACCAACCACCCCTGCACTAACCATATTTACAATATGTACAACCCAAACCACACCACCACCTCTAACTACAGAGGGGAAGGAGGGAGGGTAAATTGGACTGCAGCAATGTGGATCTTCGAACATCTACATTTATGGTAGGTACAAAACTGTACTATGTTCTTCATCTCACATTGCTGCAGTCCTTGCATATGGGTAGAATCCCAAAGCAGAGGTAAGGGAGGATGGCAAAACTAAAAAGCATTAGGGGCTGCCAAAATGCCCTGTAAAATTGCAGTGGCAAATCCAGCCCTAGATTTAGAGTAAAGTGGAAGGTGGTAATGCTTAGAGAAGGTATGCACTGAACTCCAAGTAGCTGCTTCCAAAATATCTTTAGTAGCCACCCCCCTTAAAAAAGCTGTAGCAGTGGCAGTAGCCCTAGTGGAATGAGGCCTAATCCCAGCTGGAATCTCCTTACCATGATGGGAATAACAGAAAGCAATACAAAAACCAATCCACTTAGAAATAGTTTGTTTTGAAACAGGTTTGCCCTGAGAACCCAAAGCAAAAGAAACAAACAACTGCTGAGACTGCCTGAACCCTTTAGTTCTGCTCAAATAATATCGCAACTGTCTGTGTATATCCAAAGTGTGCAAAATCCTCTCCCCTTTATTTTGGGGGTTTGCATAAAAAGTAGGCAAATGAATAGTTTGGTTTAAAGCCACACTAGAAACCACTTTAGGCATAAAAGAAGGGTTAGTAATGCAAAGACACCCTATCCTTGTGGAAAATTAAGAAAGGCTCAACTGCCATAAGGGCCTGTAATTCAGAAACCCTTCTACAGAGGTAATGGCCAACAAAAAAGCAGTCTTCCATGATAAATATTTCAACTCTGCAGTTGCTGCAGGCTCAAAAGGTTGTAGAGTGAGTTTCTCCAACACAAAATTGAGATCCCAAGCAGGAGTAGGAGCTCTACGTGGGGGTCTTATATTCTTTGCCCCTCTAAGGAATTGCTTAAACAAAGGATGAGAAAATAATGGTGGGTCACAGTCATAGTGAGCAGAAATTGCTGCAGCATGAACCTTTATAGAGAAGGACAAACCTTTGTCCAATAACTCAGTAAGATATTGTAGAGCAACACTTAAATTAGGTTTAGAAACATCAAAGTCCTTTGCTGTACTCCAAAATAAAAATCTCCTCCATTTATCTGCGTAAACTTTCCTTGTACTAGGCCTTCTGGCCTCCAAAATAACATTCAAAACTTGTTGTGGAAGCTGAGACCCTCCAGGGTTTAAAACAGAATATGCCAGGCTGTTAGATGTAGAGAGTGAAGTTTGACATTGAGTAAATGACTGTTCTCCTGAGACAGCAGGTGAGGAATCAAGGCAAAGGCCATGGAGGCTCCTGCACCAGACTTCTCAGTAATGGGTACCAGTGCTGTCGAGGCCAATCTGGAGCTATTAAAATCATGTTTGGCTTGTCCTGTCTGACCTTCAGGAGTACCTTTGGGAGGAGAGGCAGAGGTGGAAAGGCATACACGTGAAGATTGCTCCAATTGAATGAGAGAGCATCCACTTTCCAAGCTGTGGGATGAAACCTTTTTGTGCAAAACTTTGGCAGCTGGTAATTTAGTGGAGAAGCGAACAGATCTATGTCTGGAGTTCCCCATAACACTGTCAATCTCTGAAATACATGAGGATCCAATTTCCACTCGTGGGGATCCATAACTTGTCTGCTCAACACATCTGCTAAGGAGTTCTGTGCTCCTGGCAGAAACCTTGCCTGAAGATTTAGCTGTAAACTGAGAGCAGTCTCCCACAAAATCATTGCTTGTCTGCATAGAGGATATGAATGCGTCCCCCCTTGCTTGTTGATGTACCACATGACAGCTGTGTTGTCTGTTTGAATCAACACCTGCCCTGGAAGAAGTAAATCCTTGAAAGCTATCAATGCAAATTGGACTGCTAACATCACCTTCAAGTTGATATGTAAATGTTGACGTCTGGCAGGCCACGTGTCTTGTACCCATTTTCCATTTAGATGAGCTCCCCAAGCTTTGTCTGAGGCATCTGTCGTTAGAATCTGACTCGCCTCTGGTCGGGTCACAGAGAGTCCCTTGTTTAGGTGACATTCCTGAGCCCACCACAAAAATTCCTTTTGAATGCAAGGTATTATCTGAATGACAGTGTCCATATCTTGGCAGTGCTGCGTCCATACATTTTTGAGATACCATTGTAGCTTCCTCATATGCAGTTTGGCATTGGGAAGTACCAGAATACAAGATGCCATGAACCCCAAGGCTTGAAGGGCTGTCCTTGCAGTCAGCCTGGACTGACGAGACAATTGGTGGAAGTAAAGAGAAAGATTCTTTTGTTTGTCCGGGGTCAAAAAGGCCATCTGGGATGCTGTATTCAGTCTCACACCCAGAAAGCACATGTCCTGAGAGGGTACTAGACTGGACTTTATTTCGTTCACAGAATACCCCAGGCATCTTAACACTGCCATCACATACTGTAAATGATGAAGAAGTTCGTCCTTTCCTTGGGCCAGAATCAGGCAATCGTCCAAATAAGGATAGATTTGTATTCCTCTTAGCCTGAAAAAAGCTACCACTGGAGCCAGAACCTTCGTGAACACTCTGGGCAGTAGATAAGCCAAAGGGCAATGCAGAGAACTGATAATGAGAAGTCCCAGCCCGAAAACGCAGATACTTCCTGCAACTGAGCCTGATAGGAACATGAAGGTAAGCCTCCTTGAGATCCAGAGTCACCATCCAGTGATCTTTGCCCAGCAGCGGTAAAAGCTGTTGTAACGTCAACATTTTGAACTTGGGAATGTCCAGATATGTGTTGGGGATAGATAAATCCAAAATTGGTCTCCATGTGTTCCCTTTCTTTGGTACTAGAAACAGGCGAGAATAAAATCCTAGGCCCACTTCTGGCAGAGGGACCGGTTGTATGGCCCCTATTTGAAGTAGTAGAGAAATTTGTTTGTGAGCCTCTAGTCTTTGCTGAGGAGGAACGTCTGGCATGCCTTTGAAAGGTGGCAAAGTATGGAAATAAAACTTGTAACCTTGGTGTATGATATCCAGTACCCATTTGTCTTGGGTAATCAAAATCCAATTTTCCTTGAAGAGTGCCAACCTTCCTCCCAAAGGTGCTGCCAGGCAAGAAGGATCTGGCAGCTGAAAAAGTAGGTCATTGGGCCTGTTTACGAAAGGACTGGCCCCTGCCCTCACCCGAAGATTGTGCAGGTGAACTCCCTGTTCTAGGTCTGAAAGAACTCTGAGCTCTGCCCCTACCACGCCTAGATCTACCCCTAGACTGAGAATCATAAGAAGGATACGTCCACCCCTTAGCAGGCCAATTCCTACTAAACTTGGAGGCTGAACTTGCAAAAAATCTTTAACAGCCTGCATAGACTTAGCCTTGTCTTCCATTTTCTTCAAGACTGACTCCACAGGTGAACCAAACAACACATCAGACTGCAAAGGAGCATCCAAAATCCTTTTCTTAACATGGTCAGATAAATTCTGATCCTTCAGCCAGGCGTGCCTGCGAAGAACTGAACCAGTGGCAGCCACCCTAGACGAGGCCTGCACAGCATCAAAACCACATTGTAATGAATGCTTACCCACCTGTTCAGAGACATGCACCAAATCTTGTAATTCTTTACACTCAATGCCTTCCGCCAGAGCATCCACCTTAGACTTCAATTAAGAAGAAAGTTTTGATATTTCAACATATGAAACTGGCAATTCAAAGCCCTCATAGCTAAGGTAGAAGATGTATAGACCTTCTTTCCCCATCTATCCAAAGCTCTGGCCTCTTTATCTAGAGGAACCGGATTTTTCACAACAGAGGCCTTGACACCCTTAGGTCCCTGACTAATAGTTTCTGGGTACGCCCTAGGACTCTTATAAAGATATTTATGAGCCTCAGGCACCCTGTAATATCTATCCGGTTTAACAGGCGCAGGAGGCAGAGAATCAGGATTAAGTGAAGCCTCTGAAAACACATCTTCCACAACATCCAGAACAGGGGGTATAGCCAAGGGCCTATGCTGGGGTAAAAGCAAAAATTCCCTAAGCCTTTTCCGAGAATCAGAGAAGTCCTGACCTTCCCACTTAAAATGTTCCCTCATAGAATGAAGTGTCTCTGAAAAAGAAAAATCCTCTGGAGGAGAAGCAGAAGGAGTGGAATCATCTGCATCAGAATCAGAATAAGGAGAGTACTCCTGCAAGTCTTCAGCCGAAGACTCAAACATCCGAAGCCTGCTCAAAACTTCCCAACTCTGGCTCCACCCTAGGCCTCTTATCAGGAGGGGGCAAAGAACCTCTAATCACAGTAATCAAATCTTCTGCCATTTTAAGCATGTGCTTCTTAGGCACAGACCCTGCTGAACTAGGAGTGACACCAACAGAAGCTAAACCTGGCCTGCCTCTGGGAGAAGCCTTGGAAATAGAAGGAGAGGGCCTAACCACCCTAGGAAAGAAGGGGAGTACAGTAACCTGAGAAGCCCCTTCAGCCTGACCTGCCTCTTGAGAGGCCACATCCTGCAAAATCAAAGTCTCCCCCTGAGACTCCAGAGAAGTCTCCGTCGGAACCACCGGTTCCACTGAAGCCTCTAAAGAACCGGCGTCCGGGCGGACGACTCATCTTGCCTGGGTTTAACTGTTTTGTCTTTGCGCTTCTTGAAGAAGCGGGCGGAGAGTCCGACGGCATATTATAATTGCACCGCTCAAGACCAGCCTAGCACAATCTAACCTTCGCTAATAGTGCGCTTATTGAACCTAGCACAAAAACGACAACCACCAACGCCGTGCTCCGGCCCCCCACAAGGAATGCACAAAGAATGATAATCCCTATGCGGTATCTGTTTCCCACAAGAAATACAGTTATTCACTTTTTCTGACATCCGTAATACACTGAGGCAAGATAAAACAAAATGTTCCCAACGGGTACTTAGCCAACTTGGATTCGGTCTGAAACTCCGAACTCGAAAAATTTCAGAACGCCGAACGGCACTTGCAACGCTGCTTCTGCATCGGACCATGCGGCAAAAAAGACTGCGGATATGACGTCGGTCATGCGCTTTTGTACCCTGACGTCCTGATGTCAGTTTAAAGCGCCTTGACCGACGTCAGCCTAATACTTTGGTATTCGGGCCGACCGAGGACAGCGGACTACCCCATATGTAAGGACTGCAGCAATGTGAGATGAAGAACATCGTAGATTTCCTGCAAGACTCCCTTATGGGGATGTGCAGATAAGCTTAAGTCTAGTGGGGCTAGCCAGGAGCCCTTGGCTAGCATAGGCAGCAGCTGTTGGAGAGTAAGCATTTTGAACCTTGGAACCACCAGAAAGGTGTTAAGAATAGACAGATCCAGGATAGGGCACCAAGAGTTTTCTTTTCTGGGTACCAGAAACAGTCTGGAGAAAAAACCTTGCCCCCTTTGCTCTGCTGGGACAGGTTGAATAGCCTTGATACTGAGAAGAGAAAGTGCTTGCTTTTGGGCTTCTGCCCACTGGTTTGGGGGGAAGTCTAGCCATCCGCTTGGGGTTGGCAGCGAGTGGAAGTGGAATCTGTATCCCTGGGATACAATATTCAAGACCCATCAGTCCTGGGTGACATACTCCCAAATATTTTGCATGCAGGGCAAGTTTTCCTTCTAAGGGTGCAAGTACTTGGGCAAGGCTTGGAAGAGTTAAGGATAAGTCATTGCGAGATTTTACCATAGGATGGAGGCTTACTACTCCCCGTTTTAGAGGTGGGAGCACTCCATTGCTTAGATCTGTGCATACCCTGAGACTGTACATTTGGTGGTCTGCTGCCCCTGGGTTTGGACTGAGAAGGTCTGGGAGGGACTGGAAAGGACCAGTTTTTAGAAGGCCAATGCCTACTGAATCTAGGTGGCTGTACCTGTAGGAAATCTTTAACAGTTTGCATAGATATAGCTTTTTCCGCCATCTTTTTGAGGACTGCTTCTGCTTTATTGCCAAACAGGCATTCTTGGTTTAATGGTGCATCTAGTAATTTTGCTTTGACATTGTCTGGCAACACCTGTTCCTTAAGCCAAGCATGCCTTCTAACAGACCCAGTGACAGCAGCCCTGCAAGATGCTTCTAAGGCATCAAAACCACACTGCGAAGTATGTTTTCCAACTTGGTTAGAATGAATCAACTCTTGTAAATCTATGTTCTGCACAATCAGGAATCAACATAATTTTCTGTTTAATTAGCTCCATATGCTGCTGATACTTTAACACAAGAAACTGGCAATTTAAAGCCCTGATGGCAAGAATAGCAGAGGTGTATACCTTCTTACCCGACCTGTCTAAAGCCCTAGACTCCCTGTCTGAAGGGGTAGAGTTTTGGCTGTTGTAGCCTTAATGCCTTTAGGTCCCTGGGAAATGGTCTCTGGATCCGCAGTAGGATTCTTTAAGAGGAATTTGTGGGAGTCAAGTACTCTGTAGTACCTAAAATAAAATAAAATGCACTAATTTAACACTCAACCATATGTTTATTCAAAAAAAGAAAAATGGTTAGCACTTTCACATCTACACTAGTTGCTTCATCAGACACCTGTCAGGTTTCCTGGGAGCTGGAGGCAAAGTATCAGGGGTAAGGCTGGATTCCAAGAAGACATCTACAATTTCCATAACAGGAGGTATAGCTAGAGGCCTGTGCTGAGGCAAGTTTAAAAATTCCAAGAGTCTTTTTTTGGACTGTGGGTAGTCCTGGCACGCCCAGCAGAAATGCTGTCTAAGGGTATGCAGGATTTCACCAAAAGAAAAATCTTCTGGTGGGGAAGCAGAGGGAATGGAATCCTCTGCATCAGAATCCTCATAGGTAGATAAGGGTATGTTCCCGGTAATCAGAAGGATCAGTGTCAACAGACTCATGACCTGAAGGATCAGAAGGAAAATCAGTTCTAGGGCTTTTTGAGGGGGAAGGCTGGCTTCCCGTAATTAAAGTAATAAGATCTTCAGCCATTCTAAGCATTTGTTTCTGTGGCATGTGGGCCTGAGAAAGCGCTTTGGTCGTCTGTTTCCTAGATGCAGTGCGAACTCTGGGCCTGAGAAAATCGGTATTTTTGGTTTGAAATGAAGTCATCAGTTTAAAATGAAAATCTGAAGGCCTGAATACACCCTCAGAAGCCGGTGCCTGCACAGCAGCTTTGGACTCATCCTAGGTAAAGACATCCGCAGGTTCCATAGTTTAAGCATCTCACGGCATACCAGACTCCGAATGGGTCTCAGTAGAGGCCTGTGAATCTGTAGAAGTGGGCATCAGGGGCTGCAAAAGAGCCTCACCGAGTACCGGCAGACTGGGGACTAGCTTAACGGAAGCGTCTTCGGCAGTTTTGGACCTATGCGGGGTCTCTCATCTTTATCCTTACTTTTTTTTTTGGAAGATTGGTAGTCGGATGGCTTATGGAAGCCATTTCGGAATACAGAGAATGAACGCGAAAGAATTTAGCGACAAAAATAGCCGGACAATGAATAGTTTGGGTGTTGAACAAGGTACAAAACTGACAGCGAGGAACATCGTGGTCTGGGCCTAAACAGGTGACTCAGTAAAAATGAAAATTTCTGAGAGGTATTTGCTTTCCACAGACAAGACAATTAACTTTTTCTGACAAAGCAAGAAAAAAGAATCCCCAATGGGGTACTTATCTTTTAGAAGACTTCAGGTCTGAAACTCGAAAAACGAAAATTTCAGGTGGCGGCCGACTGGCACTTGTGAACTGCTTCTGACACTGCACGGCAAGAAAAGCTGATGTAATAGCGTCGGCTGCATGTTTTATACCCCTGACGTCTTGGAAGAAGCGTCTGCATCAGACACAAAAATGCCAAGATTGGTATTCAGGCCGACTGAGGGCTTCCTGCAGGCAAATAACCCAAATGTGATGACTGCAACAGTGAAACACAAAGATCATCCTCCTCAGTGCAGTGGTGTCAGAAGGAGACTAAAAAAGTTTATCACCCAAAGTGTCAGGGAAAGCATCTACAGGTGTGGATGAATAGGAGTTCCTTTCTGTTGTGTGAGCAGATCCACCTTGTGGGGCAACTTGTGGTAACTGCCCTTGGCGAGGGATAGAAGGGGGAACCAATGCTGCCTTGGCCAATAGGGAGTCACCAACAAGATTTTTGGCATATCAGTCCTGATTTTTAGGAGGAGGACTTTCTGAATGAGGGAAGGCATACAGAAATGGTACCTTCCATGAGATGGTGAAGGCACCCACTCGCCAAGCTAATGGGGAGGGATCCTTGGTAAAAAAGGTTTTCAACTGTCTGTTCTAGGGAGAGACAAATAAATCTATTTGTGGTGTGCCCCATTGGAGGACATTGTCTAGGAATACTTCTCTGTGCAACATCCACTCGTGATGCAGAGAGAAACATCTGCTGAGGGCATCCGCTTGGTGGTTTCCTTGGGATGGGATATAGACTGCTTGTAGAAATGTACAGTTCCTAGAGGCTAATTCCCAAACTTTCATTGCTAGCCTGCAGGGTAGGTAAGACCTGGTCCCGCCTTGTTTGCTGATGTACCACATAAGTGGTGTTGTCCGTGAAGATTTTTAGGTGGCATGGTTGCAAGAGAGGGAAAAAGGCCTGCAGGGCTAGCGGAACTGCAGTAATCTCCCTTACGCTGATGTGTCTTTTCAGGAGGGGTGGTTGCCAGAGGCCTTGCACCTTGAGTCTCTTCATGGTAGCTCCCCCAACCCAGATCTGAAGCATCTGTGTGCAAGTGGTGAGCTGGTGTGGTGGGTTGGAGGGATAGGCCTGAGTTGAGTTTATCTGTGGAATCTGACACTTCAATTCTGTTTTTAAGCAAGGCAGAAAGGGTATTGGGAAGTCTAGAGGGTGGCTGTGTTGGGACAACACATTCTTTAGATACCACTGTAACTTTCTCATGTGCATCCTGGCTAGTGGTAGCATAGGTACTGTGGCTGCCATAAGGCCCAGGAGGCACATGAAATGCATGGTTGACAAGTGGTTAACCTGGAGGAGGTCCTGGAAGTGGTTCATCAGGGCAATTATCTGGTCCTAAGGAAAGAAATTCTTCATCAGGTCTGTCCGTATCCTGCATCCCAGAAAAGTTTTGTCCCGTGCTGGGGAGAAGGATGAGTTGGTGAGGTTGAGTGTGAATCCCAGACCCCTGGAGCAGCGACATGGACAACAGATGCTTTTTGAGGATCTCTTCCCCTTCAGCAAGGATGAGAATATCATCCAGGTAGGGGTAGATTTGAATGAACTTGGCTCTGCAGTATGCTATGGCAAGAGCTAGGCACTTGGTGAAGACTCTTGGTGCAGTTTTCAAACCAAAAGGCAAGGCAGTAAATTGAAAGTGTGAACAGGGTCCAGCAAAACGTAGGCACTTCCTGTGGTTTGGCTGTATGGGAATACAGAGGTAAGCCTCCAAGTCCAAAGGGGCCATGAAAGCCTTGGGTGGCAATAGGGGAAACAGATTTTGGAGGAATAGCATTCTGAAGGTGGGTATTTTCAGCAAGAGATTTAAGAAGGATAAATCCAGGATTGGCCTCCAAGGGCCATCCTTTTTTGGTACCAGGAATAACCTGGAGTAGAAACCTTTTCCTTCTTGACCTGGTGGAACCAGTAAATATGGCTCCCTGTGTAAGAAGATACTGGATAAAGAAAAGTTGTGTAAAAACTTACCATAACCACAGATGTCCTACTCTTCCAGGTTGCAGTATTCTGCATATGGGTTTACCCTTCTAGTCTTGTGTATGTACGGCCAGTTTCCAAAAGCTTTCAGTCCCTCCTAGGTGTGCGTGATGTCAGGTCTGGGCAAGTGTACATGGGTCACAAAAGTGACGTTTGCACACAGCCGCCCTCAGAAAGTACAGTTGTGCACACTTACCATAAATGTAGATGTTAGAGTGTATTCACTGTTGCAGTCATCACACTTGGGCTATCTGCGTGCAGGTAGCCAGCCCCCAGTCGGCCGAACACCAGAGTCCTGGGATTTCTGCATCGGATGTTGTCGGCTCTTCCATGAAGTCATGTCGTCAGGGGTATAAAAGATGCAGCCAACGCCATTACATCAGTTTTTCTTGCCCCAGACGTCAGGAGCCCCAAAAATAGGAACCGATTACATGGTGTGGAACACCTCCAGTAAAAAGTAAATACCACTGCCATAAGATACGGCCAAAAAAGAGGACAGGTAGAAAGTATAGACGTCAGGTGGCTGGAGGGAGGGTAACCAGGAGTGCAACAGTGAATACACTCGAACATGTACATTTAAGGTAAGTGTACACAACTGTACTACGTTCTTCGTGTTTCACTGTTGCAGTCATCACACTTGGATTGATTCCCAAAGCTGAGGAAGGGTGAAGGCAGTCAAGTTGTATTAAGGCTGGCTAGAAGGCCTTGTAAGACTACTGTAGCAAATCCAGCTCTGGATTTAGAAAAGATAAGTGGTAATGCTTGGTGAAGGTGTGTAGTGAACTCTAGGTTGCAACTTCCAAGATGTCCCTGGTAGGGACTCCCCTGAGAAATGCTGTAGAGGTTGAGATAGCCCTAGCGGAATGGGTTCTGGTCCCCTGTGGGGTAGGTTTTCCATGGTGCTTGTAGCAGAAATGGATAAAATGTGCTATCCATTTGGGGATGGCTTGCTTTGAAAAGACTTGGCCTATGCCCCTGTAATAGGTGGACTAGCAGCTGATCAGATTTTCTGAAAGGTTAAGTCCTGTCAAGGTAGAACCTAAGCTGTCTGTGCATGTCCAAGGAGTGCAGGATCCTTTCCCCTTCATTCTGAGGATTAGGAAAAAAGTTTGAGAAATGGATGTATTGGTTTAAAGCCACACTGGATACCATCTTGGGCATAAATGATGGGTTAGTCCTAAGGAAAACCCTGTCCGCATGGAAGATAATGAAGGGTTCCACAGCCATAAGTGCCTGTAACTCATGCACTCCTCTTGCTGAAGT